>NC_143568.1:71039545-71344772 GCF_054136105.1 Typopeltis vanoorti | reverse complement strand
GTATTGTAAAAGGAATCATAGATGATAAAGGTGACATGAAAATTGAAGATAAAGAAAACCTAGATGCCTGGAGTAATTACTTTGAAAGTCTGTTAAATGAAACAGGATGTGATAGATCTATGGTAAAAAATTTTCAAGAGAAATGTAAACAGGAGTACATATCAATACTTGAGGTAGAAAAGCCATTAAAAACTTGAAATGTAGAAAGGCAGTAGATGGAGTAGATGATATTTGACCAGAAATGCTCAAATATGGAAGTATAAAAGTTTTGCAGTGGCTACACTGCATAATTCAGAGGGCCAAATTCCAGATGATTGGAGTAGAGCTCTCATAGTTCCTGTCTATAAAAGGGAATATAGCTGGATGTCAGCTGGTCCTTTGCTTGCCAGATGGAAAAAAATATAAGTTAAATCATACAAATATTTCCTCCTACCACACCAAAATTAATACAATGCAATGTATTGATCTAGAGTAGTAGGATGTTCCCTATGATCTTTTACTAGAATAATATGGAAAGTATCAAATTTTCTGCTCCTGATGGTATCTCACTGACTGCACTCAAAATTGTGCACCAGAACTAACACCAATCTTATGTTGTCTCTACATTATTCTAGATTCTTGTAACTAGCTAATGTACTCTGGAAGTTATTTTGCCCATTCCTAAACGGGAAGTAAGAGCATGCTAATATACTGTCTTTCCAGAATTCTGGACATTCAAACTGCAAAGCTACAAAACCTCTTCCTTCTCCACTATTCTTTCAAATAGTCTTCATGAGGTGTTTCCCAAGGACAACTCCCAGCTATTCAAAATGCATCAGTAAGTTTTATTTAAAATTTTTAAATTTAAATATTATAATCAAAAAATCAAAATGTTAGATTCATAGTTGATAAAGTTTGAGAATTACATTTAATGTAATGATATATACTAATTAAAAAACTACATAAATAATATAAAATTATAATGTTACTAAAATAAAGAGACTCCATCTTACCAAAAGCTTGAGATACCATGGTAAATAGTTGACTACAGATTGTGATTAACATCCTATCATCTATACCTTCCCCTTCTTCATTATCCGTTATCTGCAATCTTGAAGTGGGAAAACATTTATATACTTTTTTTAAAGAAAACAACAACAACAAAAAAAAAACAAGATGGTGAAATACACTTGCATCTAATTTTATAATAATTCTAAACCTAATGCATTCTACACATCCTTTTAAATCTTGCTAACTTCATGAAGGGTCAAAGCATTACATCATAAATATCATATGCAAATTAAAACATGTTAAAAACTCTACCTCTCCACCCTACAAATAGGCTGAAACATAGTATACTGTCTTGTTTCTTACAAAAATTATCACTCATCACCTCCTCTAAACTTTGATAATGTACAGATTCTCAGAAAAGATCAGACAGAGTTGTCCATTTATGTGAATATATATAAGCTCATTGAATTTTAAAGGACCTCCAAAAGAAAAATATTTGCTATAATTTAATAGCCAAATGAAAAAAGCTATTGCGTTTCCTGCAAAGATTCTATGTTTGGGTATCCCACTCAAGTCATAAATATTTTTAAAAGTCTGCTCTGGACAAGCTGTAAAGTCTGTGGAGTTTATAAAGATGCAGAGATTGTTTTGGAAAAAAACTTTTATAGTGCTGAAGGGATCACTGACAAAATGGTAATAAGATCAGGTATTACCATGGATAATATCTTGGGTAAACATTTACTTCCCCATTTCTGACAATAATGCATCTTATTACAGCATTCTTATTGTCCAAAAAGTTCTCTGATCCTTTTACGAAATCTAACTCAATATTTGTGATACCAAAACTTCCTGAAAATTCTTAATTCTATGCGGAAGAGAGCAAATTAGCTAACTGGTGATATCTTTTACTTACTTCACTGTTAACTGCACAGCATTTGATAGTATGCGTTTGCCTTTTCTATGAGTAAACTCCTAGGCACTGTTCAGGCCAGTGTCCAATTATTTTTCCATTATCTTCCAAAACTATCAAAACAAATAAAAACAGCAGCAGAGTGATACCAAAACATATTCCAACAACTTTAAACTTGCATAACTAATTTCAACTGTACTTTCATCTTGCTGTATCAGTATGCTTTGGAACAGATTTTCAATAAAGAAGACCAACAGATTTCCTCTCTCTTCCAAACTTCAGTCCACACATGGCACTGAAGTAACTATAGGTTCTGCAAGTGCCATTAGAACTTGCAGAACCTATGTGTGAGATTGTGTGTGAAAGTGATAGCAACCAAAAAGTAAACTGAATAACTTCAATTTATATTTATGAAGAAATTATATTCTTGTTTAATCCTTTATCCAAGTGTAAGTCAAAGAAGTTTGCACACGATTCATGATTAGGTTCACTTGTATATATAGATGCTAATGACTTGACATCATTTCCTTAGTATCCATAATACAAAATATACTTCCTTTTGGATATACGTAATGCTATGCACTAAGGGTGGGGTCAGTCACTATCCAGACTGGTTTTGACTTTTATTGAGGTATGTTTAAGAGCAGGAATACCTATCCAAAAACTCTGGGTGATCCACAAGATCAATCTAAATCTCACTGAGTGATCCTAAATGATCACTGCTAAACTCATCACTCCTGGACAGGAACCTCAACAGTGGTTCCACCCAGTAACAACCAAAAAACCAGCCACTGAGCAGAACCTCTCTACTCCAGGGGAAGCAATTCATCATCAGTGGGAGGCTCCACTAAGTGACAAAAAGCTCATTCATTAAGGTCTTATTAGTGGGAATCAGACCCAGAAAGATAAGGTTAAATTAATGCAGAAGTGATATATTTCTCATATATAAGCAGTAAAAAGGTGTATCAACTTATTATTAAAATACTCTGGATCAGAGATGGTTATGGAGGGTTTTTTTTAAACTTGGTTACAAGGTAAATTATACATGCCAAGAAATATGTTTTTGTGGGTTAAACAAGAATATAATTTCCAGTCTATATGTTGAGGAAAAGTCTAGAATGCATAAGGTGGTAAGACTTGAAATTTGAATGTGGATCACAATAGTGTGCCAAGCCAAGGGTCCTAGAATTTCTTGATCTAGATACCTACAGTCCTGAGTTAAACGTTCTGTGTAGCAGATGCAGCACTGGATTAAGGAGGCTAAATGGGATCTTAAGATTTTCCTGTTAATTACATTAACTAATCAGCTGGGTATACTCTAGACCAGTGGTGTCAAACTCAAATAGAAATAAGGGCCACTTAAGCTTATATTCGAAGTAGTGCAAGCTGCATGTAAAATAAAAAGAGATTTAAAATACTTCTAAATATCTATCTTCATTTTCTTAACGTTTTATTCCATAACATAATTCAGAAAATTTCCAAAAACAATTTAATTTTACCTCTTTAATGTAGTTTAATTTCAACAAGTCGACTTCGTGAAAATTTTAAATATTGAGTAAGTCCATAACTTTGTGTATTTTGGCTTACAGAAAACACACCTCTCTGACGCTTCTAGTGCCTTAGTACTGAGAGTTTTTGCTCTCTTAGGTTTCTGCCTGTTTCTGACAAAAACCAAAGAATTTGAAACAGCTGTCAGACCAGTGAAATCTTTCAAAATGGACCAACAGGAGGCGAATATACGGGTGTTTTGAGAGTTCATGCTTCCTATTAGGTTCAGCTAGGGCAACTTGTAGTATGGCGGCAAGTGCATTCCTGCAAGCTTTTTGGTGTCAATTTTTGCACGAAACTTTTATAGTTTCTGTATTCGGCTTTGAAATGATGCTCGATTTAATTTATATAATTTTGCATCACCAAAGTGAAGCCTTTTGGCTCTTTATTTTAGTAAATTCAGTATAACCATTTCAGAATTCTCAATCATATCACCCCTCTTTCTCCTGTTTGTAGAATTTGTAAGCTACAGACACCACAAATTCTGAATCTGTCTTCATAATCAGTATTACAATCCTGATATGATTTTTGACACTCTCCTTTGCACTCTCTCCACTGTTTCAGAATCACAATGAAAACCAGATCTACATACAATAGTCCAAATGAGGTCTTATCAAGGCCTTGTAAAGAGGTAAAATGACTTCCATATCTTTACATGTCAAGGTTCGTTTCAGCATTGCAATTATTCTCTGAGTTGTAGTATTTACAATTTTTGCTATATGATCCTTGAACTTCAACTCCAAGATCCCTAGCCTGATCAGTTTCTTCTAGCATAACCCCACCAATATTATATGACATCGGATATCTAATCACACCAAAGTGCATGACCTTACATTTATTAACACTGAACTAACAGCCATTTTCACATGCCCATAATTTCAGCCTATTCAAATCATTCTGCAAGTACTGCATATCAGCAGCACTCCTGATTACCCTACTTATCTTTGCATCATCAGCAAATAGCTGTATGTCTCATGTCAAATCCTTCCCAATGTCATTAATATACAGATTGAATAATAATTGACCAAGGACTGATCCTCGAGGCACACCACTGGTTACCTTGAATCTTACAGATTCACCCACCCCTCCATACACAACTTTTTGATATCTGTCAGTGAGCCATCCTCTTATCCATGCCAATAGTCCAAAATACAGTCCCATGTTGTTCAATTTACGCAACAGTCTTCTACGTTGTATTCTATCAAAAACCTTAGCAAAATCCCAAAGTGTCATGATTATCCATCCCCCCCCCCTTGTCAAAGTCAGTAGTAACATTATTATGGAATGTGACCAAATTGCTAAAACATGATCTTCCCTTAGTAAACCCATGCTGTTCACTGCAAAGTAGAGATCGCTATCAAACCATTTCTGAATGTGAGCCCTAACCAATTTTTCCGAAATCTTCACCACTACTCCTGAGATACTGATTGGTCGATAGTTGGATCGACCAATCAGTATCTGGTTTTTGCACCACTCTTCTGCAATGGAATTACCATACATTCTTTCCATTCCTGTGGAATCTTCCCTATTCTGAGACTCAAATTATATAGCCTGTTCAAAAGAATAAAATAGCCAGTCCAGCTGGACACTCTTTTAACATCTGTGCTGATATTCCATCAGTTCCTACTGCAGAATTCTTATTCAGTTTGTTTACAATATTCAGTTTTTATACAATATACCATGTGTTTGACACTACTACTCTAGACTTTCAAACTCTTTAAAAAAACACCCGTGTACAGGTCTTTTATATTTTTGATGGTATACTGTTATAAATAAGTATAGGTCTATCTTGTAATTAATTTTTCCATTTATCGATAACTAAAGAATCTAAACGAAGTTTTAAATGAAACATGTCTTGGCAGGTATTTACTGACCTCTCTTAGGACTGCATCTGGTTGAACACAATTGTGTTCCAGCCATGTTTCAAACTTTTTGCATTAAAAGTTTAAATTCAAATAGTTTGACCCAAGCAGTCAGAACTCTGCTGAATTTTGGAATTATTCATATCTTAAATTGTATTGGTCCCTAGCTACTGCTTCCCACACTGTGAACGTATCTATGTATGTTTAATCGTATTTGTGTCACAAGTTGTGAACAGATGTATGGGTTATGCATGTGCAGATAACACTAACTTTTTTTGGCAGTTATGTTGTTGGTTAAGAAATCTTGAAGTGTAGCCTGAACTATCAACAAAATATTATCATACGACTCCTTGAAACCATTAAGAGATGAAGCACTCACAGCTGACTCAAGCAACCTATTCCATTCATTCATCACTCTCCAAATGAAAAATCTAGTACTCATGCCCTTGCTAACTACATTCTTACTCAACTTCTAGGAATGACCTCTTGTTGTGCCCCCCCTCCAGTAGGGTTGTCAGGTTTTGGAAAACCAAATATGGGATATGGGTGACTAAAACAAATGATGATGCTTTATGCCATGAAATGCCATAGTTATTTCGGCAGCAATAACTTTTTTTTCATTGCCGGTATTTGGTTTTTACAAAATAAGTATCAAGACATTTGGAACTGGAACTAGAAATGCTCAATTTGTGTTTCTGAGTGTTAATATGTTGTGAAATATCCGATCGTCCCCCATGCGCAATATTAAACATTCATCTACAGATTTTACATTCAACTTTGTTGTTATCTTTTCCTTTTGCAATAAAATTCCATTCTGTTGAATAATTATTATTAAAAATGCACTTTCATTTTGGCATTGTTAAAGGCTTAAGGAAAGAAACAAAATTTAATTTACCTTTGTATAATAATAAAGAAAATTAATTTACCTTTAATTATATATTTTATGTATTAACCAAATATCACACATTCGAAAATATTATTTTTTAATAATTATTGAAATAACATCCACATACTGTACCGATACCACACAGCACAATGTCCAAATAAGAACTGTTTGAAAATAAGCAAATGCAATGTATCTTTATAAGGGACCGCCGCTGCCATAAACTGTAAACACAATTAATTCCCTTCAATTGTCAGTTTTTATGGCTTACAAATCAATTTAAGTTGGATTATTCGAAAAGAATATTGAAAATTATAATTGCTTAATATAATATTTATAATTTTATCTTTTTATTAAATGTGGGACATTAGGCTGTCCCAACGAATACAATATGGGACAGCAAAATTCAACGTAAAATACAGGATGTCTGGCAAGACTACCCCCTAGCCAAGTGCTGAAACATTTCCCCTGCATCAACCCTATAAGATCCTTTAAGTAACTTAAATGCTTCTATCATATCCCCCATCTTTTGCCTATCAACTAACTTTTATGACCCACAAAATCCTCAATCTATTCTCATAGGAAGATTTCCAAAGACTGCTCACCATCTTGATCACTCACTTCTGGTCCTCTGCATCATTTTCTCATCCCAAGAAACCCAGGTGACCAGACCCGAGTACAGTAATCCAGATGTGGTCATATCAAAGTTTTATAAACAGGAATTGGACATTGAACTATAGCTGAACTCTGCCATAAGAATACATACATACATAAGGAGGAATGATAACTCATTTATCTCTACTTGTTAGTGTGTTCTTTAATAACTAAGTAATCCTGTGAGCTATCCTGGCTACTTTAGCAAAAAACTCTTAAACTTCAACTCTCTATCTAGTACTGCCTCCAAATTCCTAGCTTCATCAATTTATTATTATTATGTCACACCTCCAGGGAGTCCAAGAACTCATCAAGGGAGAGCATCTACTCTACAACTCTCTGTCTTCACCACTCCACCAACTGCAACTATCTTCTTCATCTACACCAAAGCCATCTACCACTGACCACCACTACTAGTACTTTCACAGACAATCACAAACATCCATGCCCAGGCGGGATTCAAACCCACAGTCTTTTGGCTGGAGAGTGGATATGCAAACTACTTGGCCAACTTTTTACACTATTCACATTAAATTAACATCCATTATGTTTTATACTGTCAGCCTATATAAATCATCTTGCAAACGCTACATCATCTTGATTAATTATCACCCTACTCAACTTTGGATCATCAGCAAAACAACTGAATATCTCTCTTCAAATTATTTCCTATATCATTTATGTACGAATTAAATAGTAGTAGTCCAAGCACAGACAGATGACTGTGGTGCACCACTAGTCACCTGTCTTCTCCTGGATTCTGCTCCTCCATATACTACTTTTTGGTATCTGTCCATCAGCCACCCTTTTATCCATATCACCAGTTCCATATCCATAATAATTAATATTAAAATATTAAATTAATATTTCTCTTTCTCTTTTGTATTAAACACTTTAATATGAATCACTGGTTAAAAATGGGATGTTTGAAACATAATAGAAAATAATGAAGGAAATGAAACTGAGTAGTAACTGTGAGAAAGAACATATTGATGTATCAGGATCAAATATTTGTAATGAAAGTAATGATCATAATACTATATTAAGTAATAATGAATGTGACCAATTATTTCATTATTATGTAATGTTAAAAAACAAATGTCTTTATAATTATTTATGAATGAAATATAAGTTCTCCCAAATTGCCTTGGTATGAGAGGGACTATGCTTGTGTTACTAACATTTTAAAAGGAATACAAGGGCTTACAGTATCCTTACTAGCTTACATACTTTGGACCAACTGAAAGAACAGCTAATTTCCATCTAGTAGAACACAGAAACTGTCCATCATCTGAACTACAGCCATTTTGGTTTGGAGATGGAAAAGCAATTGCCACAGCTGGCATGAACATGTTAGCTTTCCTAACCAGATTAAGATCCAATAATGGAACAGCTGGTATAAATTGATAATACTATTCTCTTAGAAATGTAAGTTAAGGAAATGTGGCATGATATAATGTATTTCTTCACTTCAAAGTTTAATTAGAAGTTATGAAGTTTGTGAAGGTAGCAGTTTATTATTTTGTGTGACTATTTGTCCATAAGGTAAAAATCTATTCTAATTTAGAATTTTGATTTTAATGAGTTAGCACATATTTAGTTCATTATGAGATTTCATAAGTGATATTTATTTATGTAATATTTCAAAATTTAAATACCAATTCTGCATTTTCATTTTTATAATAATTTCACTCTCCTAGTATGGAATAGAATTATAAAATGAAAATGCATTTTCATAATTTCTTCTTCACACATTTCTCATTATTGTTTGTATTTATACTTTTTCATATTTTTATTTATTTATTTATTATTTATGTTTAGTTCCTGTTAATCATTTGTGTTCTGTCATCAGTGTATGGTTTCCTGCTATTTTCTTTGTTGTAATTTGCTTTGTTCATTTTCTTTGTTTATGGTTCGTGTCATAAACAAAGTTTTTGACACGAACTTTTATGTCTGGCGGCACTAAAATCAATAAATAAATTTCACGGCACCCCTAGTATTATTTGCTTTTTATAGAGAGTAAAGTGCCGATTAATTGATTCTGAAAGACTCGCATATATAACCCATAAATAAATTGATATTACGGATACTAAAGATATGAAGGAAAGCATGTTTAAAAGAAACCAGATTTTACTTAAACTAAATTGGTTTATTTTCAAACAACCCCAAAACATACAAAACAAAAGCTATTATAAAGATTCAGATAATAAAATATGAACTTAATGTGAAATATGTGCCTGATGTTGTTTGCATATTTCTTTGATATTAGGCCTTGTTTTTGAGAGACATTCTCATCTCATTTTCAAGGGCCTTTAGTCTTTCTCTCTTCTTTGTTTTAATATTTACGAGTGCAGAAAAACCCAGTTCACACAAATAAGATGTAGAAAATTGCAATAAGATGTTAAGTGCTTTGAATTGGGGTACTCCTTCATAGCTGTTATCCAAAATGAATTCAGACACATTTCTGAATGCTTCATTCTCAACGATCGTTATTTATATCAATTAATTCTTTGGCTTCTATAAGACTTAACTCACTCATTGCTGATGTTGACTCTACAAATGGATTTCGAATCCAATCGTATAAATTGACTGAAATGTCTGGAAAATAATGGTCAATTGTTTCTTCTAACGATGTTAAATGATGTAAATAAGCTTTTGCAGATCAGTGTTCTTACATTTTCTGGAGGCAACTTTAAGGAACATTTCTACATTGTTGGTGCTTAATTTTATCTTCCACATTTTTATTTTATCTTTAAAAGCTTTAATTTTATCTGTAGATGTCAAAATATTCTCATTTCTTCCTTGCATGTTGGAGTTCAGCTTGTTCAGATGATCGAATATGTCTGTTAAATAGGCTGGTTTGGAACACCAAAAATCATCTTGTAATAATTTATAGAATTCTGGTTTGTCTTCATTTTGGAAAAACATTAATATTTCTTCTTTAAGTTCAAAAAAACGATCCGATACGCGACCTTTTGAAAGCCATCTTACTTCGGTATGAAGAAGAAGATTCTTGTAATGAGATTGCATCTCTTCACATAGTCCTGCAAATATTCTAGATTTTAATGGTGTGGCCTTGATATAATTAACCATCTGAATGATTTCTTCTAATACACTTTTTAATTCCAAGCCTATTGTCTTTGCCACCAATGATTCATGATGAATGAAGCAATGAGTCGTTATAATGTTCTCATTTTCTTTTCTAGCAAAGGAAACAAACCCTTTTGTAATTCCAACCATAGAAGGTGCACCATCTGTACATGTACTCACACACGTTTTCCAAGATAGACCATTTGTATTAAAGTATGTGTTCATTATATCACAAACATCTTTTCCCGTCATAGTTTTTTCGAATTCCTTGCAGTATAGAAGTTCTTCGATAATTTTATCATCTTCAATGAATTGAATAAAACAAGTAAGTGTGCTTTACCACCGATATCAGTTGACTCATCTAACTGCAAACTGAAAAATTTGTATTCGATTATTTTGGTTATAACTGACTTTTCAATATTGACTGACAGATCATTAATATGTCTACTCATAGTATCATTTGATAATGGAATCTTCTTTATTTCTTCTTCTGCCTCAGCACCAAAAGTTGTTCTCACAATTGCTGAACAGGCTGGACGAATCAAGGTTTCGCCAATAGTATGAGGCTTCATTTTCTTCGCAATTATTTCAGCGACTAAATAATTCGCTTCTTGAACTCGGTCGGAAATTGTAAACTTTCTTACAAAACTTTTACTTTGTTTTTCTTGTAATCTTATTAACTCTTCGAAATATTCAGGATTTTTATTCGACAAGTTGTCATGTTTTGTGGAGAAATGTCGCAATAATTTGCTAGGAACTGAACCATAGCCTCATTTGATAGAACCAAACCACACGAAATACACTTAGGTCTGGGAATTAATTTATCAACACACCACGTAAATCCCATTTTTAGATAGCTCTCTTGATATAAACGAGTTTTTACATTCTTTTTCATTGTTCCCTTTTTACATGAACTTATTCTTTCTGTTTCTGTTGTTTCATTAGTGCTTTTTGTTGCTGAACATTAAAAATAGTCAAATCTTCATTAATGCAAGTATCAGTTTTTGATAACTTATTAGTGCGAATTGGTTCGTTAGCTTTGCTACAAGTAGACATTTCTTGATCATCAGAATCTTCACTTCTTTTTTTAAGGAAAAATTATTCATGATTTTGAAGGGCATATGTAACTTTAATATTTTATTTTAAAATTTATTTCAAGTAAATAATTTTTTTTCCGGATGGAAAAAGGAAAAACATTTGTTTATGATGTCTCTTGTTATAGTTGGAATATATAACAATAAGAAAAACCTCTACTCACTGAATTTAATGACTTTAATATCGTACTTCGTTTATTCTCACCGATGACAAAAGACTCATGATTTTTGTTTAGGGGAAATGATCATGTATAATACTTGTCACAGTGAACAGAGAAATACTAAAACAGATATCAGGACAACTAACCATTCATTAGTTCATTTTCCCGTCACATATCTAGTTACTATGACACGCGGTGATCTAATGAAATCCCAGGATATAATATAAGAGTGATACAAAAAATGATAATTTTTATATATGCTTCATCCATTAAAATCAAAATATATAATTTTTCTGTTTTTGATTTAGTTATTTGTGGCAATTGAATATTTTGCTTTTTTCAAATAAACGATTCAAAATTTCGTGGCACCCTTGTGGCACCCAGTTTGAGAACCACTGTTGTCATATATTAACATTGTTCTGATGTCAGTGTGTGTGATTTCATATCATTTCCTTTGTCTGTTGATTGTAATTCACTTGCTATAAAATTCAGTTTGTCTACTATCAAGATTTTGACCTTTTACTGATTGTAATAACAAGTTTAAAATAGTACAGGACAGGACACTTCAATAGTTCATATTAGCACATCATTTTATTATAGTGATTTGCTATTACATGTCTACTGTATGTGGTATGAATTATGGGACTGCAATTAAAAATAAAATAAATGGTGATACAATAGCAATTAATGATACTGTAGAACTTCTTCAATAACAACAATGTGGCATCATTTTTAGAATGAAACTAACAGAAGAATCCTCTGATTAAGTCTGCATTGTACTGCATAGTACATGTTTTGTTGAAACAGAGTTATAACCCTTCAACAGTCAATAAATGATGATTTCCAGGGCTAAAATGAAGCTGAGGTAATATAGGATACCTATGTATAGAGTCATGTAAGGAAGACCAAGATATAGGTGTATCGATACGGTACAAAGTGCCTTAGCAAGAAACCACTTGGAATACACAGAAGCTCATTCATAGTGGTCTGTAAAAAGCAGTTAAATGCTAAGGCATGCAGTGCTCAACTGTTACAAGATGATATTAAGCATCAGTGATGCCAGTTTTGTCTTGGCATCACTAATGCCAAGATAATGAACTTCTTGTGAAATTCATCTTTTTTCATGTTTTCATTTTTCCCTTCATATTTAATGTTAAATGGTTTTTATGTTGTTTCAAACGTATGTAAGCAATTATTATTATTTTTACATAGGACATTGATGGATACTTATATGTAGATATGATACAGTTTAAAGATATACAGGTCAGATGATTTTTCCATTTTGATATATATACAAGACAGTGTTCAAACCAGTTTTAACTTTTGGATCTGAGAGCTGGGTCAGAAGTAAAACACTTGACCAAAGATTAGAGACCGCAGATATGAGAGTCCCGAGAAAGATTAGAGGTGTGAACAAATGGCATTAATGACAATATCATATTAAAACAAGGATATTAGGAAAGAACTTGACATTGTCAGCATCCAGGAATGTGTTAGCAGAGCTAATCTCAGGTGGTATGGTCACTTAAACAGAATGGGCAAGGAAAGATTAGCAAAAGAAGTGTTCTCTGCCAGGTTGCCAGGTAAACGACCCAGAGGAAGACCAAGATATAGGTGCATCGATACGGTACAAAGTGCCTTAGACGATAGAAATATAAGATCTGATAATGTTGGAGTCTTGAAAAGTAACAGACTGATTTGTAGGAAAATTGTAGATAGGAAGTTAGTAATGATGTAAATTTTTCATGTAGTACTATCATATCCTGTACACCCCTTGAGGGTACATGTCAAGAATTTGATGATGATGACTTTCATTTTAGAATTTACCTTGAATCATTTCATCTGATCCAAAAACTGATTCAGATAAAATGAATCTATTAAATGATCACCTTCTTCGGACTTGCCATTCTGCACGTTCTATTTTTGTGAGATAATAAGGCTATTGACTTGTCCATCAGTACTGTCACAAGTACTCTGGAAAAGACTCATCTGGAATAATGATTTTACAATGGTGATTTCTCAGAACAAATGCAAATTCTCAATCTCGATCATAAAAAAAGCGATGAATAATTGAAAGTACTAGTTCATTTATGAAACCACAGTTAGCATAGCCTATAGATTAAAGCAGTACACTTTATAAAACAGCAATAAAAAAAAATACTTACCTTGATATGAATTTACTAGCACATTTTAAGATTGAGAGCTGAATTTTCCATGTACTGATTCTAAAGCCCACAGTAAGAAGTTCACATACTGGCATTCTATATTTTTCTGGAAAAAAAATAACAAAATGCTGAAATGTGATGATTCTGCTCATAAACCTGAATCCCACTTTGGATTTGGGGAATCAGATCATACAAACTAATAGCAGCTGGAACATGTGATAGCAAAAATAATCAAATTTTATTTTTTACAGGCAAGAATTCTTTAGCATAACATTATTTTCCAAAATACTGCTTTTAAATATAAATTCTAATATAAGAAAATAAAGAAGGTACACACATAAATAACAAAACTTCTGCAAATTTTGTGAACTAGGATATACTGGATAAATGATTTTTAAAGATGTTTCATCATTATTCCTCTCAAACTCATGAAATTCATTAATTAATTTAGAGTGAACATAAGAATTTGATGAAACAGTTGTTGAAAATGAAAAATGAAATGAGGAATATGTGGAGTGATACGAGACATTTAGTGGAAACTAATGAAAGTGCAAAATAATAGAATGAAATAAAAAAAGGGTAAAAGAGGTGATGAATGACTCCAGGATGACAGTGTACTGAGATTCCATTTAGAGCATTAGATAATGAGAGAAACCATAAGGTCTGCTATCCAGGAGGGAGAATGAACAGGATAATTCAGGAGTTGGACATGAGGACGAAATGAGCAAGAGATACAGACAAATCGGTCCTAAACTATTAAATTGAAATAGATGGGATTGGATAACAGACTCCTGAATTGGATTGATGGATCAGTGACTGGCTGTCAGATAGGTATCAGAAAGTTGTATAGTGAGGTGCAGTATCCCATAAGAGGAAGGTCACTAGTGGTGTACTGCAGGGGTCAGTTTTGGGACCATTGTTGTTCAATTTGTATATTAATGATATTGGGATGGGTTTAACTAATGATATGCAGATGATGCAAAATTAGGGAAAGCAATGCAGAGTCAAGCAGATGTTATGGCCTTGCAGGAGGACATGAATAGGTTGCATGAATGGGCAAGTAAGTGGAACTTTCAGTTCAATGTTGCAAAGTGCATGGTTTTGAAATTTGGTAAGCAATGATAGGATGCAAAGTATACACTTGGTGAGGAAACTTTAAAGGAGGTAGAAAAAATGAGAGATTTGGGAGTGGTGGTGGACAAGGACCTGAAATTCAGGGACCACATTGAATAATGGTAATGATGCGGAGAACCCTGACATGCAAAATTAAAGAGGTTATGATGCCATTGTATAAGGCCTTGATCAGGCCTCATGTGGATTTGATCACTGGGTTTTCATGGTGACGAGGATATGTTGGAAAGGGTACACAGAAGATTCACAAAGGTGGTCAGTGGTCTTTGGAATGTGGAGAACGAGGACAGATTGAGAGAATGTAAGTTGCAAAGCCTCATGATAGGAGGAAAGGGGGATGGGAATATTGAGACATATAAGCTAGTAAGGAGTTATCAGGTTGACATGGAAGAGATTTTTCATAAAATGGGAGAGGTGGATAGAGGTTGGTGGTAAGTGGAATGCATTGCCTGAGTGTTGTGAATGAATGAATGTAGACACACTGAATAATTTTCAGTGTGTCTACATTCATCAGGCACAGATGGATGAGTATTGTGTGCAATAGTGTGTACCTCCCACGATGAATCTCTGATTCCATGGAGGTTGGATGTTAATAATAATAATAATAATAGAGGTGTGATTATGATTATCTGATAATTCTAAACAAATGTCAAATCTGCCCAATCTTTGGTGTACTGTTCTTACATTTAGGGTGATAAACCAAAACATCATTAAAAATTCTTGATACTATTTAGAAAGGAAAATCCAGTTAAATGATTATCTGATTTTCTCATCAGGCTCACTCCAATCACTTTATCACATATATTCGTTTCTGACTATGCCTTTTATCTAGGTGTTTTCATGGACTACTGTTTTACTGAACTACTTTCCCCTCATTTCTTCATATGTGTAAAAAATGCAAGCAAATGCAGATCAACATCACAGTCCACAATCACATTAAGCTAACTTCCTCTCATCCTCTTTTATTCTGTCTACATCCATTTGGTTAATTTCTTCTTTTATCTTTTGTTCACATGGCACTAATACAATACACAGGTTTTAAAACACATTAATAATGTATTAGCAACAGAACAAATAAAGAAATATAAAAAAGTTAAGGTTTTTGAACATAACTATTTTAAAATGAAAAATAAACTTTTCATTTTTAAAGTTAAAATGCAACAGATACTCATTCTGTATAGGCTATGGATGAAAAAATGCTTGCTTTGAACAAAGCAGTAGCTGTCTTCTCTCATAGCACGTTTTGAAAAAAAGTACTATGAGAGAAGATGGCTACTGCTTTTTTTTTTGAAAAAAAAAGTGGTATGAGGAGATTGTTTTGATAACATCAGTGGTTCTTTCTTCTTTTTCTTTTTTTGTTGATGACAGTGCACCAATTCCTGTTATACCTTATAGTGCTCAAATGATTCAAGTTTCAAGAAGCACCATAACCAGTGTCTTCAACACTGATCTCCTCATAATTCTTGAATGGGATGAAGATAATTTAGTTAATTTCAATTCTACCAAAATACAATCGTGTCTTCTTATTTTCTTGGGCATCTCCACAGAATCAAAGACTGATTGTGAAAGGCCCATTCTAATCATTATACACCTAATACCCAGGGCCAGCGGAAGCGGGTATGCAGAGCATGCGGGCAGCGCTACGATGGGGGCGCTGCCGCTGGGGCACCGTTCATAAGTTCATTTTTAAGAAACAAAATTTTTATCATGAAAACAAAAAATTCTTAGAATAATCAATATTAAAATAAATAAGGCCAGATACACTGAATAAAAATTTTTAAAAATTGTATATTGCCGCCTCTTTGATCAGCTGGCTGTTTACAATTTTGGCAGCGAGAGCAGGCTAAATGCTTGCCTACAGAATGTTGAGTCTACTGCAGTCTATCTAATGCAAAATGGTGAACGGTTTTTATGTGCAGAAACGAATTTTCGTACAAAACATTCGTTTCTAGTTAACTAGTCATATGGTACGCATCTCAGTAGGCTACTGACAGTAGCGCAGTGTGGACTATTATTTTCTTGTGGGTATAAAATAGAATTGGAATCAAAAATTAAAAAAAAGTTATCCAGTGCACAAAATCGTAAGCATCATGCTGCAAAAGAAGCAGATGTTAAGAAACAAACTGGAGCTCTTATTAAATTTGTTTAAAATATTAAAATATTCTGATGCAGATTGCAACCAACTCGATACATCAGAAATCAGAGTTGAAGAACCGTGCATATCATCCAGTTTTCAGGAAAGTACTATTGCAACTATTAAACAAGATAACAAGACGCATGATTTAAGTGAAAAACAGTTAGAAGATTTAGCTGTAGTTGACCACGAAACTAACACATTGTTAGTCCCTGTAAATTTAGAAGATCCAGGTGAATGGGGAAATATTGATGAAAAATTACGAGTTGTTTTAATTGGCCTGTTTAAAAGAAAAATATAATATATCCCAGATACATATGGTCATAAATTTGGCAACACATATTATAATAGAAAAATGGAAAATGGTAAGCTCGTGCCAAGAACATGGCTCATTTATTCCGAAACTTTAAATTCTGTTTTTTGCTTTTGTTGCAAACCTTTCGCACCTACCGAATCAAGTAGTCTTGTAGAAGGTTATAACGATTGGAGAAATGTAAGTACAACTTTGCATAGACATGAGACTAGTTTAACTCACATGAAAAATTTCTTAAAATGGAAGGAAGTTGATAAAAATTTAAAAAACAAAACTACTATTGATTGCCAGACTCAATGGAAAAGAAACACTGGATTGCTTTAGAACGCTTCATTGAAATTATAAAATTCCTTGGTAGCTAAAACTAGGGCTTTTCGTGGATCATCTGATAAATTATATGAAAGGAATAATGGCAATTTTTTAAAATTAGTTGAACTGTCTGCGAAGTTTGATCCCGTTATGGAAAATCATGTTGAAAGGGCGCTACAACGAAACAATAGAATACACTATTTGAGTAAAGACAGTTAAAATTAAATATTGGAAACTTTAAGTAACGCAATCAGGGATACAATTTTATTATCAATTCGAAAATCTAAATATTATTCCATAATTTTAGACTGCACACCTGATGTAAGTAAAACAGAACAAATGACCATTATTATTCGCTTTGTTTCCTGTGACAATGGAATCGTCAAGATCAGGGAAGACATTTTAGGTTTTGCAGATATATCAAATTCCACAGGACATTGTTTATGTGCAACAGTAATGGAACAACTGGAAAAATGAAACATTCCCATTGAAGACATGACAATAGGGAAAATATGAAAGGGAAAACTATGGGCTCCAAAATTTGCTTTTAAAAAAATCCTCAAGCTTTTAACGTGCCATGTGCTGCTCATACTCTAAATTTAATCATTAAGGATGCAGTCAAAGTGAATGCAGATACAATTAGTTTCTTTGCAATTATTCAAGAAATATACAATTTCTTTTCATTCTCTTGGGCAATCCTTTTAAAGTTCGTAAAAAAATTAACATTGAAACAGCTATCAGAAACGCGATGAGAATCCGCCCTCTACGATATCAGTTACGAGAAATTTACGATGCACTTTTTGAAATTTTAAATAATGAAAATTTTAATAAAGAAACTCAGCATGAAGCACAAACATTATGTGCTAAAATAAAGAACTACAAATTTATTTGCTCTCTTATAACTGGGCATGATTTACTTAACAGAATAAACCCTGTGAGTAAAATGCTTGAAGACAAAAATATGAACATTACACTTGCTTTAGAATCTATCGAAAATTTAAAAATATTCTTACAAGAGTATCGATTGGATACAAATTTTAAAGAAGTTCTAAAACGGCAAAAGAACTAAGTGAAGAAGTGGATGGAGAACAAGAATTTAAAACTGGTACAGAAGTCCGACGACGAAAGAAGACACGACAATTTGACTATGAGCATCATGACGAAACGCCACAATCGCCAAAAGATAAATTTAGAGTGAATGTGTTTTATACACTTCTAGACGTTGCAATGTGTTCGTTAATAGAACGTTTTGAACAACTAAAAACATATTATGATAATTTCGATTTCTTGTATAGATTACTACAAATTAATAACGAAGATTTACAAAAAAATTGTGACGATTTAGAGATTCTCTTGAAGGACGGCAACAATAAAGACGTAAATGCAATAGAACTATATGATGAGTTATGTACTTTCTGGAATATTTTTCGGAAGAATAATTTAAATATTCAAAACCTTTTTGATATTCTTAATTTTATCGTGTCCAATAATTTATCTTTCCCTAACTTTTCAATTGCTTTAAGAATATTATTAACCTTACTTGTTAGTGTAGCGAGCGGTGAACGTTCCTTTTCCAAGTTGAAATTTATTAAAACCTACTTAAGAACAAGTATGTCACAAAAAAGGCTTGTTAGTTTGGCGTTAATAGCTATTGAAAATGATATATGTGCGGAATTAGACATTAAGACCATTATTTCTAATTTTGTGAATATGAAATCAAAAATTCTAAAATTTTAATTAAAAAAAATTTCAAGTATATTTATGTAATTTAATTTATTTTCTGTTATTCTGTAAAGATGTTATTTTTTTGAATACTTATATTAAATGTTCTAATTATTTCTGAATTCTTTTCTTATTTTCTAATCTATCTCGAGTTTCTTTTGTATCCTAAAAGATAGTTAAACTTATAAAAATTATTAAAAATTTTTTACAAGTTACTAAGAATTTAGTAACTTGTAAAATGCAAGAATTTTTTAAACTTTAGTTCAAATAAATTTAACTTTAATTAAAATTCATTTTAATTTTGTTAGCGATTTGGGTCGGTGAGAAGGCTATAATCCCTGTATCATTATATTCAACGATTAAAGCAAAGTGGCTTTATCAAAATTTGCTTTAACTTTTGAGAATTTTTTGAATATTCAGGTTTTTAATGATTATCCTGTCTAGTCAACACCCCCGGTTCGTTACACTTAGTGAACCAACATGTGGCTGTTCTGTCAAAATTTATTTAAGAAATTTCAAATAATTTAAATTTTTATTACCGTAAAAAAAAAAACCACACACGTATTGTTACAGGAGCGCTTAGATAGACATTGCATGCAGGCGACAAAGACCCTAGCGCCGGCTCTGCTAATACCTATTATACTTCTTAAACTCACTGCCACCAGTGGCCACGATTTCACCATCCCCCCTAACAAAAAATCTAATCCTCACACCACTGCTCTTTCAATTTGTCGCATACCAAAAAACTGTCAATCCTATAAAATCCCTTTCATAACTTATGTTTCTATCACATTCTCTCTTATCTGTCTATCAACTAGTCATTGTAATCCACAGACTTGCAATCTATCATCATAGGAAGTATTCTGCCGACCTGTCAAAATCTCAGTCATTTGTCTTTGGATCATCTCCACAACTTCCTCATCTTCAAGAAATCCATGGACCAGATCTGTGCACTGTAGTCCAGATGTGGCCTTATTAAAATTTTTAAAGAGGGATAATACTCACCTACCTTCAATCCTTTACCACGCAGGTGACTAGTAGTGTACTTACAGGGGCCAAGTACAGAGCCCATGTAGTATACTACTAGTCACTTGTCTTCTCTTGGGTTCAATTCCTCCATCTACTACTCTTTGATGTCTATCCATGAGCCACCTTTTCATTCATATCACCAGCTTCATATCCATTTCCAATACTTCAATATACAGTTCCATGTGGTATCTGCTAGAAGTACTTTGCAAAGTCCAGTGGTATCATTATGTAGCCATTTCCTTTTATCTAACTCAATTATCACTTTATTATAAAAAAGTAAATTAACAAGGAGACCCTTCACAAAATCATGCTGACTCCCCCTTCCACTCAAATATAGGATTATATTCCTGTCCATCTATTTTCTTCACTTTAACTCAATTATCACTTTATTATAAATTACCAAGGAGACCCATCCTTCACAAAATCATGCTGCCACCCCCACCACACACACAACAAACTCAAATACAGTATTATATTCCTGTCCACCTATTCCCAAATTCTGCCTTTTACCAACTTAGCTAATATCTTAAGCACTATACCAAGTGGCTTATAATTTACTACCTCTGTCTTGCAGTATACTTTATGCAACAGAAATGTTCTGCCCTCTTTTACTCTCTAATCACTTGATACTACAGCTGAGATGCAAATTAAACAGCTTGGCCAAATGTTGACAATTCCTTTGCACATTCTGGAATACATGAGCCAACATTCCATTTAATCTAATGACCATATTTACATTAAGGTTCAGCAATATCCTAAATGCTTTCAATTCCATTCTCAGTCAGTATCACACTTAAAACTATAATAGCTTTGCTTGGATGGTTACACTATTGCAAAAATGATCACTCAGTAATTCAATTATTTCAACTGCTTCTGTTACCTACCATCAGTGCTCATTCAAGTTATTCTTCCACAGTTCTTTCTTGTACTTACCACATAGTGAAAGAACGTTTTAGGATTTTCTGTGGCTAGTTAGAACAGCATCCTCTCAATCTGTTTTTACTTTCCTTTCTATACTGATCACCCTTCTTACCTGTGATTTGTACTTCTCATGAGCTCGCTTATCACCTTTTTCTTAACCTCCTGCCCTAACGATGCTATTCACCTGTCATCATCAAATTCCAGATATGTACCTTCAAGGGGTGTACAGGATATGATAGTACTACATGAAAAATTTACACTATTACTAACTTTTTATCTACAATTTTCCTCCAAATCAGTCTGTTACCTGTCAAGACCCCAATATTATCAGGTCTTATATTTCTGTCTTCTAAGGCACTTTTTACTGTATCAATCCAAGTTGGCAGGAAAAAGACCGAGAGGTCTTTTTCCTGCCAACTTGGCTGAAAACACTTGTTTTGCTAATCTTTCCTCTCCCATTCTGCTTAAGTGACCATATCACCCGAGATTAGCTCTGCTAATGCATTCCTGGATGCTGACAATATAAAATAATTTTCTAATATCCTCGTTTTTAATATGATATTGTCATTGATGCCATCTGTTCATGCCACTAATCTTTCTCAGGACTCTCATATCTGTGGTCTCTAGTCTTTGGTCAAGTATTTTGCTTCTAACCCAGTTCTCAGATCCATAAGTTAAAATTGGTTTGAACACTGTCTTGTACACAGCTAATTTCCATATAAATTTATTCAGTTGACCTCCTACCATACCAGCTTTGTTGATTCTGTTGTCTATTTCCATATTTAATTTACCATCTTCTCTAAAAATCGTGCCTAACTAGCTGAAATGTTTTACTTGTTCTATAGGTTCTCCATTTAAAATGCAGTTGATATTTTCAATGCTTCTGCCTATGTTCATTGTCTTTGTCTTTTTAATGCTGATCTTCATACTATATCTATTACAACAGTTATTCAATTTAGTCAGGGAATCTTCCAGACTTGTAGCAGATTTATTTAAAAGTATAACATCATCCACATAAAGCAAAGAGCCGAGATTAACACCTCCAATTTTGATATCAGGTTTAATACCACTTTCTTTCATAATGTGATCCATATAGATAATGAATAACAGAGGGAATAACGTACATCCTTGTCTGATACCAGATTAACATCAAAACCACCTTCATGTACTTCCTTCAATTCTAACTGCTGACTTACAACTCAAATAAAGACTAAGTATAGTATGCCGACACTTTGTAGAGCTTCGCTTGGCTTGGTGCCAAGAATAGCCGATTCATGCTGAAGGGGAGAAAGAAATGAAGGACGCACGAATTGCTCGCCAACATGCGAAATCACATGCTTTATAGATAAAATTTTCCAACTGTTATACAAGCCAAATAGTTACCACTTTAAAAACTACAATGATCATAAAAGAGAAGTTAATTTTCCGACGTGTAATAATAAACAACTCATCCCAGAAGACGGATTAATACCCTATTATCGAAATGTAAGACTTTTATACCACCATACTTCAGCATTTCTGGTCGAATATCATCTACTCCTGCTGCCTTTCCACATTTCAAGCCTTTGATGGCTTTTTCTACTTCAAATATGGATATGTATTCCTGACTGCATGCCATGGCAGTATTTTTTACCACTATGCTATCATCACTGCTTGTTTCATTTAGCAATTTTTCAAAGTCATTATTCTGTACTTCAAGGATAATTTTTTCTCCTGTTTTCATGTCGCCTTTATCATCTCTAATTTCTTATACAGCACTCTTTCCTCCACATCTGAGCTTCAACAACCTCCAGAATATCTTGCCACCTTCTTGATATTTGTTTTTTTATGTTCTTGCCAAAGTTCTCCCATGACTTTTGCTTAGCCAGTTTTACACAGTGTTTAGTTTTCTTACATTTGTCTCTGTATTCTCTAAGAGCAAAAGCTGACTTATTTGCCAGGACTTTTGACATGCTTTCTTCTTTTCCTTCACTGCCTCTTTAACTTCCTGTGTCCACCATGGAGTTCTGATTTTTCTATCCTTGCAGACAACCTCACCATATGCCTCTCTGGTTGAATCAATCAGGGTTTTTTTCAAGGCCTGCCACTGAATCTCCATGGTTTGGTTCCTGTTCTCAATCTCTTTCATTTTTTCTTCAACAATCTTTGTGTATTTTACTCTACAGTTCACATCTGAGAGCTACTCAACTTTTATTCGCTTTAAAACTTTCTTACATGTTATTCTTTTCAATATGAAATTCAATTTCATCCTGCTCAAGACTAAATAGTGATCACTTCCAATTTCAAATCCTATGTACACTCTGGTGTCCTGCACCAGTGGGAAAACATCACTATCAACAATAACATAGTCAATGAGACTTTGGAACATGGTGTTGGTAATAACCAGTCCATGTCATGAGCAGAAATCCAACAAGTATTTACCATTATTATTAGCTTTGCTCTTTTCTCCAAATTTTCCCAAAATATTTTTGTATGTCTGACAATTATTTCATACTCTGCTATTTAGAGTGATGTGTTAATTCCCATTGGTCCCCAACAAGGACCAATGGGAATTAACTTTTCCTTTTTCATTGTGTCAGTTGCTTTCTCTCAAAAAATTCCTCCATTTTTACCTTAGTAGAACCTTCTGTGGGACCATAAGCACAAATAAGTCTCATTGTCCAGTTCCCCATTCTCATATTTACCCACATCATTCTACTTGAGACTGCCTGCCTTTCGAGAAGATTAGCCTAGTATTTAGTATTGAATACTATTATAAAATTCAATGTAGCTTAAAACTTTACAAGCGCCTTACATCAACTTTTACAGAGGTCACACCTCAAGAGATTTGTTATAAAAATAACTTTTGTATGTCACTGTATAAAGAATGCTAAAAGCCTATGTAAATAATCCGATGGGAATTAACTTGCTCAAACTTTGTAAGCAAAGAACGTCTAAAATAGGTAAGAACAAGGGTAATGCTTTGCCACCGGAAACTTTATATTATTGCTCTAAGTGTAAGAAACTTTTGTTTACGAGCTCTGTATATGACCACCTTCAAGGTCGATGTTAAAAGGGTCGGCACAGATTAGAGAAGGTTCCGCTGTCTGACAAAACGGAATTTTGGATTGCACTTAAGAGAAGAAAGAAAAAGTCGGCGTCGGTGGTAGTTCAAGGAGTCGTGCTGAAATATTCGGGGGGGGGGGGGGGGTCTCACCCTTCATGCAAGGTTCCGAAGGAAGGAGGAGGGATAAAAGGCATCGATGAGAATATCGAGCATTGGCAGTTGATTATCGAGGACATGACTATTGGCTAGGTCACACCAGAGGTTGGAAGGAGGGAAAGAAAAGAAGGATGCTGATCCACCGAAGGCCGTCCAGATCTGATGATGTTGCAGCGGAAGGTCGCCAGAAGCCATTGACCGAGGAGCGAACCTCAGCACCAGAGAGGAATGCATTGCTGCCTGGACAAGATTGTATGTACTCCATACGTTGGATCCCCTTGCCCAAGCTCATGAGTGCCGGAAATTTGCATTCCAGACTCTGCCAACATCCCTAATGAGACGCCGGTGACACGAGATCCCATAGTAAGGAATCCAAAACCTGCGACAGAGGAAAGGCTTAGGACTCAAAAAAAGGGACCATGAATAAATGTGCAACGAAGATAATAGAGCTTATGCGAGTTGTTCCCTTCATGTATTTTATGTGTAACATAGGAGAACTATTTGTAGTGGACACATAAGAATTAAGGTGCTAAGATTTAGCAGTGTCTATGAGTGAAATTTTGCTTGTTAGTAATTGGAATGCATATATGAAATAGCTTGAGCATAACAATTTGATTAGTGGTGAATATGCTAGGAATTTTATTTAGAGATCAGAAAGTGTATGAATATTTATGTTGTATAACTGCTAAGAATTGAAAGGAAGTTTTAACATTTAACTTTAATGGATAAGCAGAAGGAGTAGTCTCCCCATCACATAATTGGTGTAATTTATCTTAGTGTAAATAAATATGTTTGATCTATGTCAATAGAGTGCCGTCTGATCTTTGAGCACTGTTTCAAAATAAACTCGGTCTGTAAGCAGGAAACAAATAGGGTAACAGAGATGATAATATGTGCATGTGGACCATGACTGTATATGTTAATTGATTGGAAGGAATTTATGTTAGAGAGGGAGGGAACTGCTGGCCGTATTACCAATTCTTATGCCGAGAAGAAGGATACTGGTGGCGCAGTCTAAAAAAATAAATTTCCAGTACCCTTAGGCATACGATAGGAAGTACGAAAGGTAGAATAAACTTTGCATGAAAGAGTGAATTATGATACATAGATAGTGGATTACATGAGAGAAAGGCAATAGTAAAATATCTCAAGGGAGCACAGCCGGCCAAGTCATTAAAGTGATAGAAAGATAATATAAGAGCAACAGAAACACACACACAGAAAATATTACACTATGGCTACTCCTTTTCCTTGATTGTCATTGCCTGAATATAACATTTTGTATTTATTGCTCAGAAAGATCTCACCAGTTTTTGCCTTTTTTTGTTTCAGTCACCCCTATTATGCTGATCTGATATTTATCCAATTCCTCAGCTAGCTCCATTTCTTTGCCATTCAGGCTTCTTATGTCGATAGTACCAATCTTGAATTCTGGTGATGTTGAGTTGGGGTGGGTTTTAGGATTTGTTCCAGTAGCTGATATTTGCTGTTTGCCCTGGTTCCCTGGCGAAAACAACGGGGGGCCCTTGTTTAACTGGGCGACACCCCAGCCAGCATGAAATTCTGTCATGTTGCACCATCATTTTAAATTTTTGTTTAAGCCAATAAGAATACAATTTGGTTGGCTAAATCCCAAATTGCCAGCCCATCCTTGTCTGTTCAGTATCCGGGTAGATACCTAACAGGGTGCATCACAAGAAGGTGAGGATTGGATATTAGGTCAGAAGCCCTGGTTGGTTCTCTGCATTCCTTTGAAGGCTATGTGAAGGTCTCCTTTCAGTTATATAGCTTTGACCCTTAAGTATCCCCACTATTCGTCTAAAAGGTTTTAAATCATATGCGTAGAATGATAGAAAATCTGAGTATTCTGCTCTGTACGTTTGAAAGAGCTGCTGGTAGACAGAGGGAGGGATAGACTGCTTCCCTAACTTGCATGAAAGAGAAGCTATGTGCAGGAATGCAGATGAATCAAGGTGGTAGAAAGTTAAGAGGTTCTTGTGCAATATTGTTGATAAACATCTAGAGCTTCAATAAGTATTTATAGGCAGTTCAAAGGGACATAACAGTTAGTTATGTTGTATAAGTTTTTTCAATGCGGACAAAAAATACTTGTCTAAGTGGGATGATCTGTCAGGGATTTTCTTTTTATTGCATATAGTGAAGACAGCTGTTAATGTTAAAACAAGAGTGGAGTCCATATACTTCAACATAAACACTAAGAAGAATGATGTTTGGAATGCTTCAGCTGTGGTTCTAATTGTTTCAAGATAGATAAGATTCAAATTACCACAGTGTCTGTGTGTTTATGGGCAAATGCACAGACTTGAGTTGATACCCACAAGCCTTGATCAGTAAAGCGGGAGCAAAGAACGTTGATCTACACCTCAGAAGTGGAAGACGGAGTGTGGTGAATGTTCACTGCTCTCAGAACTTATCCCATGGTTGATGTACATGTAAGGCAAGAATGTTAGGTTTTTTTTTTTTTTTAATTAAATATGAGTCCCAAGAATTTTGTTGCAAGTGGGATTATTACTGGTTCTCATCTTAGCTCTAGGTCAGGATGAAGATTACACATGTGGTAAAACTGCATGTAAAAAGTCCTCTGTAAAGAAAATCTGAACCAATCTGCATATTCAAATAGAGATGTGGTCAATGGCTTGCTGCAACTATCTTTATACTCATATTGAAGGAATGCCATAAGATGATAAAATCATCTACATATAAAGACATTCCTTATGGTAAGAGAAAGTTATGTTATTGAATTTATTTCGATTGCAAACAGTCTGACACATAAAATTGACAATTGGAGGACTCCCCTCCTCTTTGGGACAGAATTAGGAGAGTGGTTCCTACTCTGCCTAAAAGTTTCAGTTATATAGAAAGTTTTTGATGAAAAGAGGGTATAGTCATATGAATCTATCAATAGGCTTAAAGATTTACATACCTATAAGCCGTGTTATATACTTTTTCTATGTCAAAGAAAATTGATACAAGGTGCTCATTTTTAAGGAAAGCACCTCTAGGGAATATTTCTAGCCTGATGAGATGAAATAATCTAATGTTGAATGATGTTTTCAGAAGCTAGACTGTGTCTTGGAACAAAAGGTTATTATTCTCTAGAAACCATAAAAAATAACAGATAACAATATTTTTCCAGGACTTTGCACAGACAGCAAGTCAGAGTTATTGGAATATGATTGTAAGAATTTTGATCTTTTCCAGGCTTTGATAAAAGCTGTAATTGCTGCCTTTCAAAGGAATTCAGAAATTCATGTTCCCAGACAAGTCTGTTAAGGAGACAGTGTAATCGATCCACAGAAAATGGTAATAGTTAAATTATGCTGAAGCAAAGCAGTTTTCAGTTCTTGTTTTTGGCCTGTTGTAAGGTTCCAGATCACTTGAAGTAAATCTAATTTGATGTCTTTCAGTTTTACTTCTTTTCAAAGTGGGCAAGCATGGCTGATGATTTGGCAAACCTCTCACGTGAAAGTACCTGAAGTTAATTTTAGGGCAGCAATTGTACATTTTTTGTGTGATCAAAAGTGGGTGAGTGGTATATCTGTCTATCATTCCTCAGATTTTTCCCAAACCTCTTTGGTGTTGGCTGATCTGGTTATAAAAGATTGGTACAGATTCAGAAATTCTTTTGGCTCTGATGACAGATATATCATGCTTGAGACCAAGCACTTTTGAAAGCAATCAGAAATGCTTTTGTGGGATACCTGTAGAATATGTCCCAAGCTGTTCTTTGCTTTCCTGGCTGCTATGCATTCAGCATTCCATTGTAGTAAGGAAGTGAGAAGTGGAAACTCATAAAATGTGGCAGCTTCTATAATAATCTCTGTAACATGGTTCACTGAGCACTGATAAGAGATAAGCAATTGTCACCTAATCAAATTCTGCTGAGGAAGAGAAGAAGAAGAAGAACAAGTTGGCTTAATCTATTTTCCATTGTGGTACCTGTGCTACCCATGCAAAAGAGTGGATATTATGGGAAAGTGATCACTTCCATATACTCTGTTTGGAAAGAAGTCAGTAGATACTATAGTGTCAGGAACCAACAGCCATGGAGCTTATCTTAATATGATATAGGACCCCCTTTCCCTGCAATAACGCAGCAATTCTATTGGGGTACACTTTCCACAAGCATACAATAGCAATAAATTCTGGACATTCTTCCTGCATGTAATGAAGTCGTGAACTGTTGTGGCACAGACTTCCCTTGACCTCACCTGATGCTCCAGTTCATTCCACAGGTGGTCAATAGGATTGAGATCAGAGCTCTGTGGAGGTCAAGTGAAAAATAGATGATGTTCATGTCCATAAACCATGTAGTTACAGCAAGTAGCCTAATGACATGGTGCATTCTTACTGAAAGAGACAATTGCAGGTTCTTAGAAATGCCACAAAGTAGGAAGCATTGCATTGTCCAGAATGTTCAGATACCTCACAGAGTTCAGTGTTCATGGCACCACAAACAGAAGTCCAAGGCCAAACCAGGACCATACCATCACACTGCCACCTACGAATTTCATAGTTGGGATTATGCACTCTGGTAAGAGACATTCACTGGGCATTTACTACACCCAAACACATCCATCTGCTCAGTAGAGGGTGCAGCATGATTCGTTGCTCCATAACACACTTTCCATTTTTTCCAAGTTTCCACGTCCAAATGTACATGCTCTTTGCACCATTGAAGACAAAGCTGCATGTTGTTTTGGTAATGCGGGGCTTGCATATTATGGAAACCAGTGCTGTGAGCCTCGGTTCTGAATATTTTTGTGCAGATCCATGTCCAGTTCACTGTTGGCAAGGTATGACAGATCTGAATGGAGAAGATAATTTATGATTATAAATGAGTCACTGTATAGGTTGTAAAGGCATAGAGTAAATTTCTACAGGTGTCTGTACAAAGTATTATTTAGGGAAGGAATGGAATGCAAAAAATAGAGAAACTAGGGCTATTAAGAAAGAGTGCAAATGAATAAGTGTGCAAGTGATCACACCAATATGAATGGGAAGTCATTAAATGATACAATGGTGTCTGTGCACTTAATGGGATATACTACTCATGTACTAATGCCAGAAGCACTAGGAAAAAGGATGAGGGTTTTTTTGGCACTGGTTAGTTAGACCTGCTCAAAAATTACAGGTTTCAGTAAGGCTTGATCGATAAAGAAATATATAGTTATAGGGTTAGAATGCAAGGCATAGTGTCTTTTCAGGGAAGATAGAGGGAAAAGGATGGGTGAAGGTATTGCTGATTATAAGTGCAACCAGCAAGAGTATAAGTTCAGTAATAAGGAAGAAGTTTATGAGTTACATTTCAGGTCTGATCTGGTGTGAGATAAAATATATGCCAAAGGGTGCCAAGAAATTATTATTATGGAAGGACTGTAACTATGGGGGAAGAATGAAGGAAAGGAAATAGAATTTATGAAATTACGAGAGATAACAAAACAGAAAGTGATGGAAAGGATCTGAATTTGCATTCTGATCTGCACACCATGAAAAGATTTATTCATAAATAAGGTAGCCTTTGCCTCCTATTTGTAAGTATGATCATGCCAATCTTGATCTAGGGAAATGACTAAGAATATGGAATTTTTAGTTAAGAATACCATCATTTGTGAAAAACTGAAAGGATCACAGAGTGCTAATGACATAATGTCACTGCTAACGTGTAAACAGTATACAGGAAATGGTCAAGGATGTTGGAGGGAAGGAGTATCAGACCACATACCCAGAGACATAAATCAAGTGTGAGTTAATGAATGATTAGCATCATGAAGTAGGAGATGAAATTAAAAAAAAAATTGCGAAAGGAATATAAAGAACAATGCAATCAGCAAGTTCATGAACAATATGCAAAGCACCTGTAGAGAAGGTGACCAAGCATGGTAAGTCACAAAAGTCAAGTTACAAGAGGAAATCAGCTAAGCAGCCCAAAAATTCTGCTATGTGGCAAGTAAAACAAAGGATGATTATGGAAGGATAACTTTAATAAACACAGATGAAGGGAGGTGATAGAAACTGAGGAAATAGTTGAATAACTAACTGCTCACCTTGTTTGGATATATTGTACAAATGGAAATAATGCAGTGACTAATTTTACAACTGTGAGAATGGTGCTAGATGAACTGGAGGCATTTAGCATAGACAGAGGTAGCAAATTATAAACTGATCCTTTTCTCACAAGTGGTGGTTAAAGTGCTGAAAAAAATTAGTTAAGGGGAGAATTCAGGAACTAAATTGATAGGAATATAATATGCATGGGGACTGCATGAATTTATGAAAGGCAGTTTGTCTTTATAATTTAATGACCTTCTATAAAAAAAATGATGAGTTGGATAAAAGAAATAGTTACAACATGATATTGCTGGACTTTGCATATCATATACAATTAAGAGAATGTTGCACAGAACAGTATTATGTCAACTGGAGCAAATGAGGATGGATATATATATATTTTATGTTGAGCACATGCATAAAAGGTTGGTTGGTCAACCTATAGAACATTAGAAATTGTGTATGGGAAAAGAAGCAACTTGTTCACATTATATATGAAGGCCCGTATGCTTTATTTCTTGGGAAACACATAGGAGGAGGCTGTTCCAGAGCAGTAGCAGCAGGAATGAAGGAGGAGGAAGAGAAACTTGCTTTATGAGTATGAGTTGGACTGTGAAGGGGGGGGGGGATCAGCACCCCCTTCACAGGCAGTAGCAGCATGTGTATTTCAATTGATTTGGTAGAGAGAGAGGAGGAATCATTGATGCCAGTTCTGATGAACATTTACAATGAAAATATTTATAGAATGGGTGCTTAAGGGTCAAAGCTGGATAACTGGGAGGAAATCTAATGTTTAATCCTCATCAGCTAATTGTGCATTACTTTGAGTATCTATCTGAATATTGACTGAATGATGATGGGCTGGCAATTTCAACCCATCATCATTCAATGGTTTAAGCCATTGTATTGGCTTAAATCCTAATTCAAAATGATCGCACAACATGACAGAATCTATTGCTGGCTGGGGTGTCACTCATTTAAACAAGGCTCCGTTGTTTTCATCAAGGAACAAGGGTGAACATCAAAGTCAGCTACTGGAACAAATAACAAACCAAACGTCAACATAAACATCAATGGAAATGGAACTAGCAGAAGAATTGGATAAGAAAGAATTTATTAATAGGTGTGACTAAAACAAAGAAAACAAAAACAGGTGAGATCTTTCTAAGCAACAAATACAAAATGTTATATTTAGACAATAACAATCAGGGAAAAGAAGACCAGCTATAGTATTTGATGCTAAAACACAAGGATAATCTTCTTGTATGGCAGGCAATGTGGGCAAATGTCAGAATGGGGAACTTATTTGTGCCTGTGGTCTCACAGAATGTTCTATAAAAGAAGTGGAGGAATTGTTTTGAGGCATTAGAGAAGGCAGCTGATACAATGAAAAAGGAAAAATTTGTCCTTGTTGGAGATCTAAACAGCAGAGTAGGAAATGATTACCAGGCAAATAGAAATATTTTGGGAAAATTTGGAGAAAAGGACAAAGCTAATAATAATGGTAAGTACCTTCTAGATTTCTGCTCAGGACATAGTCTAGTTATTACTAACACCATGTTCCAACATGAAAATATGCACAAATTCTCATTGACTATGTTATTATTGATATCAATATATTCCCAGAACATACAGAGAATTTCAAATTGGAAGTGATCACCATTTAGTGTTGAGCAGAATAAAGAAGTGTCAGAAAGTTTTTAAAATGAATCAAAGTTGAGCAGCTTTCAGGGGTTGCACTGTAGACCAAAACACACCAACATTATCCAAGAAAAAAAATTAAGGAGTTTGAAAACAAGAATGAAATTTTGGAGATTCAGTAACAAACCCTGAAGAAAACATTAATTGATTCAACCAGAGAGGTACATGGTGAGGAACTATGCAAGGATAGAAAAATCAGAATTTCATGGTGAAATCACAAAGTTAAAGAGAAGAGGCTGTCAAGGAAAAGAAGAAAGCATATGAACAGTTCACAGCAAGTAAATTGGCTTGTGCTCTTAGAGAATACAATGTATGAGGGATACCCAAAAAATAAGCAGAATTATTTTTTAAAAACAAAATTATTCAAGTTTATAATACCATGTTCTAGTCTCCTTCAAAGTACTTGTCCAATTTCCTAGATTTAAGAATTTATCTTTTTTCAGGCTTACTTGTCTATTTGTCTATTGATTTAGGGAATTATAGATGGGCAGTGTCCATCTCATCATCTGGAAAAATGTTTAATACATCATTTGATGTGTCAAAATCATATGGTAGATACCAAAGTATCCATTTTTGCTGTGGGGGTATCTGGCAGTTTATCTTCAGTGATATTCTATTTTTGCCATAATTTTTTAAAAAGTAGATTCTCATTAAACGGGATCATTTTTGGAGTTGTTCTGGGAAGAGACCACAGGTCATATGATTCATGTGCTCCACAGAGAAGCACTTACGATCATAAAGTTCAGGTATGGTGAAATTATCAGATGATGGAATAGACACTAGTTTGAGTTTTTTGTTTTTTGTTAACATTTTCTTAACTGCTACCTTCTCAGAAAAAGAGGATTTCAGGGTAGGTGTGGTGGTGAGTATCCTTTTTGCATCCTGACATGATATAGTTTGTTCTATTTTAATCTTTTGAATTTCTTTTTCATCCTTCCATCTCTCACATGCATGAAAGATGGCCAGATGATTTCCCTGACAGTTAATAGTTAGCTTTCTTTGTAGAGAAAGATTTATTCTTATGCTCTTTACTACTACATCAGGCACAAGTGGTAGAACCAGGACAGACAGTTTGGGCATGCTCATATTTCTGAAATATAAAGCATCTAAGGAGATTAGGAATGTACAGCCTAACAGGAAAGTTGATATGCCAGGCTAGTTGAGGTACAGATGCTGAAAGTTTAGGTGTATTAAAAGTAAGGATAATGTTCCTGGTCAGAACTAGAGGATTTCTGATATGAAGGTGACCATCCCTTCATATCAGGATGTGCCTCATACCTGTCATGTCCTGATCTTTAAGATCTGAACATATCTCCTCATCTAGAACATCCAAGAGATTTCATTTTGATATCACTTCTCTAGAAGAGTTTAGTGTTTTATGAGGAGTTACTGTAATTGGTATTTCCACACATTGATGTTGGTTCAGTGATTTTCTTGGGTATTGCTGAGATGATGCTTCAACAAGGATATCACCAGACCATAGCTTCTAAACAATTTAGGGAGATCCTGCCCACTCTTTCTAAATCCTTTTGAATAAAAAAGGGAGACATTTTCCACATTGGCTTTTCACATGTTGCATGGATGATGAGAAACACTGGTACATTTATACTGGCATCACGTGTCCTTTGTTTCTTACTTCTGTTATCAAATGATGTAACTATGGTATCAATACTTGGCTGGGACTATTTAATTAATATGGGAATGATCTGAGGCAGAAATATCCAGTTATTTGCTGATAACTAAACTTGGGACGGCACAGTGTAAAGATCATGTGGGATGATTTAAATAGATTGACAGTGTGGGAAAAGAATAATGGCTGCTATTATTTTTTTTCCCACATTGTCAATCTATTTAAATATGGCAGAGTGAAAGGTTATGAGATGAAAAGATTACAAGCAATGTATTACAATGATGGAACTGGACTGTAAGAAATTGATGAAGCAAATTGATGAATTTGTGGGTTATGGAATGAAAATTGAAGTTCAGTTCTGAATTTCAATTATCAGTCAATAGTCATCCAAAATCACTTAGATGTTTTAAGACAGCAACAAGTTGATCAAGGAGATAATAACTTCCACCTGGAATCAGTGGAAAGGATCCAGAAACAGGCAATAAGAACTATGGAGCTATGAAATTCTTCATATGAGAGAGAGAGAATACAGAAACATAAGTTAAAGGGCTTTAGAGTACAGATATACAAAATTTTCAGTACATGATCCAAGAGGTTACTCCTGGAAGTTGTGAAGGAGTGTAATTAAGTAAGATGAAGACCAAATTTTTTTTGCGTGGAGAGCAGCAAATGCATTGCTAGAAGTAGTTTTTAGTGCTTTGTCAGTGAATAAATTTAAGAAGTATGATAGTTGGTGTAAATAATGCAGATCTCCTGGGATGACATTTAGACTTCTGGGAGATGCCTAGAGAATAATAATAAAATGCAGGAAAGAGGTAATATGATAAGCTATTTAATTATTTTGGAATTGTACAAGTTAGTATGAGGGAAAATACTCATGACATGGAGAACAAGAGGAGACCATCTCTGGTAGTTATGTATGGGTGTGGCGAACAAGGGAATGATGAGCAGAGTGGAAGTCATTGCAAGATACCATGAATATGAAGATAGTGAACAAATTTCAAGTATGGTAGACTACTTGAAAATTTAACCAATTTCATAACACACACACACACACACACACGATTTTAACCCATCACTCCAGTGATGAGTCTTCTGATTTTATGGAGGTCTGTTAATAATAATTCAGCAGTATCCAATCCTAGATTAGATTTGCTAATATCAATTAATTGTGAATTTTTTTGACTAGTTCTAAAAAGCAGCATAAAACTTACCTTGGGTAGTATAAACAGATGGCCATGCTTGACCTAATGTTTCATAAGCAATTCCTCTAAACTCAAAGAATTCTGTTAAGTCTATAGTTTCATTTTCTTCAGTATTCCCATTTGGATCCTAATAAACAACATGTGAGAAAAGAACAAAGTTTTAATACAAAAAAAACTAAGCAGAAGAAGCACTCCTACTATAATCATTTTTAGACTAGTTAAAATGATTCCATACACCTTTCATAAAATCAGAAGTGTTTTGTCTCCCAAATTTGATTTTTCTTTAACTTGTAAGCAGTGGCATAACATCGATGATTAATTATATCATCGATACTCAGTCAAGTATCAATAGCAAGTGATGGGATGCTAGATTTATCAGATTCTAAATATTTTATATAACTGTGTTCTTGAATTCCTATTTTTTAGCAGAGTGGTCATTTTTGTCTAAAATAGTATAGCTGACAAAAACAAAGCACTTCATAAAAGCTAGGTAAGAATAGAAAAAGTAGCTTGTCCTTGATCATCAATCACATTAGATAGCTGTTATCAAAACACCATTGCACTAAGCTCGCTCCATCTGTTCTACTGAAGAATTAAGCAACATAAAGCTTACTATGATAGCTAATGGATATAATCAGATTAACATTCAGAGAATCTTTCATAAATATCATCATTTAACTAACCTCAATAAGATGTTAACAGTTGTCACACTCTACCTTAAAGGAATGTCAAATTGGAGAGCAAAAGCTCTTCACAAATTTAATCTTCATAGTAATTTTGAAAACTTTCGTTATATATAAAACTAAGAACAAACTATCTCCTAGAGAAGGTAGTCAGGTATCTTGTTTGCATATCCTATTTTGGACAAACTGCCAATTCTGTTATCACAATCAAGAATAGAAATGTTACATCAAATCAAACCAATTTTAATATATGGATCTGAGAGCTGGGTTAGAAATAAAATAGTTGATCGAAGACTGGAGATTGCAGATATGAGAGTTCAGAGAAAAACTGTGTGTGAGTGGGGGGAGAATAGATGGCATGAATAACAAAATTAAAAGTGATGATATTAGGAATGAACATGAGATTGTTCGTATTCAGAATGTGTGAGCAGAGCTAATCTCTAGCGGTGTGGATTTTAAACAGAATGGGAGAGGAAAAGATAGCAGGACGTTAGATTCTAGAATGCCCGGAAAAAAGATTTAGAGGAAGACGAGGATCCAAGTGGATTGTTGCAATGAGAAAGACCTTAGATTTCCAAAATATAAGATCTAATAATATTGGGGTCCTGACAGACAGATTAATTTGCAGGTAAACTGTTGATGGAGTTAGTAATAATGTAAACTTTTCATGTAGTACTGTCATAGTATCCAGTACTCCTAATGATAATGATGAATTATATTTTGTTTTTTAAAAAAAAATTATACAAATCAATTCTTTTTATTGTTGCACTGAATATAATTATTTTAATTACCAGGCACATGATATATAATACAGCATGAAAAGTGATCTTTTTTTTTTCTTTTCCAAGCCTTTCAAATTCATATCTATATATCTGAAATTATTTAGGCTTGATTTTTAAAAATACATTTGAGTAATATGTAATGATTTCCAGTATTAATATCAGTGTGATCTTACTGCAAAGTTCTGTATTTGGGTAAACTATTAACTTCTGATAAGGTAATATGGACATGTGCAATAAATCCTTGTAGGGTGATCTGAATAAACTGGTTTTATGACGAAGTGACATTGAATGTCACTTCGTCATAAAATGTCATGAATGTCATGAATTCATGACTTCGTCATGAATGGTGCACTTAGCACCATTCATGGTGCTAAGTGCAAGGTTACACATTTTGGATTGAGGACAACGTAAATATATACCATTAAATTAATGGTAATTTGCTACACATCTGAATGATACTAAATACTTGGAGATGATGGTAGGCAGAAAGTTTAAGTACAGGGCAACACTGGGTAACTGCAATGCTGAAGAGATGCAAACTTTTAAAAATAAGGACATTATTTTTCATCTATACAGGAAAAAGAAAAAGTTATCAAAAATGAAAAAACTATTTTTATGATATCAAAATGCATCTCATCAACCTTGGACTGATCTGGAGTACACATAATAAAATTATGTGTATAATTATTATTATTACTTGACACCTTCAGGAAGTCCAAGACTGATTGAGGGAGGGCACCTACTCTACAACTCTCCGTTTCCACCACTCAACTTTATCATCTACACAAACGCCATCTACTGTCTGCCACCACTAGTATTTTCACAGACAATCACAAACATCCATGCCCACGGCAGGATTCAAACTTGCAGCCTTTTGGCTGGAGAGCAGATATGCTAACCACTCGGCCAACCAGGCCAGCAAATGATTAACATAATAAAATCAAAGCTTTATATCATAATACGGTATGTGCAAAAACAAACGAAAAAACAATAGTACTGAACTTTGACACACCTTTCAGTACACGTGCCATGAAATATACCATTCAACTGCCTGCACATTAATAGAAGAGCAAACGTCGAGTCTTCGCCATTACATTTAGCCGTAGAAACAGTGTTAACAGTGGAAGAAAAGAAGTTTATTGTGAAGTATTATTTTTGTTCACATGGAGTTGATAGAGCAAATGGTCCAAGTCTACAATATGTTTGTGAGCAGTTTGTTTGTCATTTCCATAAGCATGCCCCAAGCAATAGTGTCATCACTGCCTTAATCAAGAGGTTCTGACATACTGGAAGGAGTGTTTTCCACAATGCAAAAGGCATTTGGGGGAGACCACAAACTGTTAACACAAATGAGAATCAAGGGCGTGTACTGGAGAAAGTGTTACAGTCTCTGAAACACAGTCAACGACAAACAGTGGTAAAACTTGGGATACTGAGGTGGTCACTACAGGGAATCCTTAAGGGGCTGGGTGATTTTTTGTACATCATTCGGGTGGGTCAGTGTTTAACAGGAACAGATTAAGGTGCACAGTGGGAATATTGGGAATACTGTGCACGTTGTTGGCCAATATCTATGAAGATCCGTGCTTCCTCCATTTGGTTCTTCATAGCGAGAATGTTACCGCATGGTGTGTGGTTTCTGGCTATGGCATAACTGGGTCCAACTTCATTGAAGAGGGTGGTGTAACTGTGACCTTGAATAGCAAATACAGGTAGCCCTCGTATAACGTGGATGTTAGGTTCCACAGAAATGCTGCATTATGCAAGACTCAGATCACATAGAAAAAGTAGGGTTATGTTCCAAACTCATTTTTTTTTAATTATATAAACAACAATCGCATATCCAACAAAAAAATATTTTTAGTTAATTTAGGTAATTCGTGTAAGTTAAGAAAACATATAAACTATGAAACAAATACATAGTATAAAATTATAAAAATTACAAATTGTACATAAACTTCATTGCACATAATGCATAAATGTTTTAGGCAAAATAAAATAAAGTACATATTTTAATCTCTCATAGGACTTGAGGATTGGTTAATAAACATTGGTTTGTCATATAATCACCTGATGCATTACAACAAAACAGTAGAGTAATTCTATCTTTGGAAACTTTGAATCCAGGAGCTGATCTTTCATTTTTCGAATATAGGTGCGTTTTTGCATCCCCCCCATATAACCCGGATTCATCTGCATTGAACACCTGGTCTGCACTATAAATGTTTATAAACTTTGAGAGCTTTTTGTTTAATAAGATTTCCATCCAAAGGAATTTTCTTTTGAGTGCAATCTTCTATCCAAATCATTAGAGATTTCTCTATTTTTTTCCATTAGAATATTGCGTACACGAGCATGCGCTTTGCACTTATCATTGACCCAGCAATAAACACTTTCTCAGATTTTATTTTCATTTTGTTTGATTGTTCGAATTGTTGATTCATTTAAATTCAAAGTCCTTGCAACAACTCCTAGTTTTTCTCTATTTTTCAACTGATCCATGATTTTAATTTTTTCTCTGAGAGAAATGAATTTTCTTCTCAATGTTGGTTTTCCCTTTCATTGAAGTTTGTAGCCATTATTATAAAAATATTTTTTTTACATAAAAAAAGGATTACGTGTTAATTATATATGTAACTCACTACAAAATAAAGTGCTTAGCTTGAGATTAACGCACTTATGATTTTAATATGCTTTCCTGGCAGAAAACGAAGATAATTTTCAACAATAAACACTATATATGGTAAACAATTGATGTACATGCTAAAGGGTATTTCCCATAATATAAATTCGCTACTTATAACTACATGCGCGATACGGGCAGACACAAATTTAATGAAGATAAAATTTGATTTCAAGTCACATAGTGAAAAACATATGAAAAGATAAATGGTTACTACAATTTGTAGACAGAGTTATATTGAAACCGCGTTACACAAGGGTTACCTGTACTGCATTGAGAATGTGTTGGTTCCTTTCACACAGGATTTGCATTCAATGTGTCATGCAAAAAAACATTCCATTTCATGCACAGGTATTTCAATAGTACAGAGCAACCTTCACATATCATGTGGTTTAGAGCCTATTTATCAGAACATTTTCCTGGGAGGTTCATTTCAAGGTTCATAGAATTCCTGTACCCTTCACATTCTCCTGATCTCACATCATTTGATTCCTTCATTTGGGAATGTTGAAGGAATGCGTATTCCACCATGATCCACCTTCAAATCTTGATGAACTAAGGAATAAAATTACACAATATGTTCAGCAGATATCCCAACCCTTGTTCTCCAAGATGACAGAGAACCTTCACATGTGCTCTCAAGCCTGTCTTGAAAGACAAGATGCCCATTTTGAGCACATAATCTACCATTGTCAAAGCTTTATTTGACCAAGATTCTAATAGTTGAGGATGTACGTATCATCATGTGTAAACATATATTTCTTTGTTTTAAACCTGTTTACTCCATAACACATGATGTAACTGCTCTGTTTTTTTTTTTTCCACCACACTGTAGGTATAAAGCTTTGATAAGACCTTGTATTGACTATTGTGCTAAGATGTGGTTACTTAGATTCAGAGGAGACAAATAAACAAATGAAAATACCCAGTGGAAGGTATTAAAGATGACATCTGGCCTACAGAATTGTGCATATTAGGATAGAGTGAAAGGATGTAGTCTTCAAGTTTGAGTAATACACAGAAGAAGGGAAATATGTTAAAAACATATAAGAAAGATATAGCAGGTGTTTAGACATTATGTGACACATAAGAGGCCCTCCCTTGATGAGTCCATGACTCATTGGAAGAACTTTAATAACAGTAATAACTGCCTACCTTGATGAATACCTAGATTTTGAATCAGGAATTAAAATTCTTTTATTAGCAATGGTTATCAAATCAGTGTTGTTAAAAAAAAAAAAGATTATCCACTATCAACACAAGAAATACTCCACATTACTGAAATCGTTTCTAATAAAAACATACTAAGAAATAGAAATTATTACAACCAACAACAGACTACCCATGCTGTCGCCCTAAAATATCATAATGCCTGTCACACCACATCTAAAATTCATTCATGGTCACAACATTTTCTGACAATGTGAATTCCACCCACCCACCACCGTTCATGCAGAATCCCATTCCTCAGATCTCCTTTCACTGCATCCTAATATAATTTCATTTCTAAATATAAAAGAAATGGCCTTTAGTTCTTATTCCTTTCATTTAAAAGTTCCTCTGACAAGTTATCCAGTATATGGTTGGAAGAGGATGACATCCTGACAGGAATAGAGACGGAAGGGCATGATGTGCTTCGTGAGGATAGAAAGGATAAAAAAAAAAAAGGGGGGGGGAGTGCTATTGATGATAGAGAAAGAGTTATGTCCATACAAAGTAGAAATGCAAGAGGGAAATAGTGCCAGTGGTTTTGAGGTAGCATGGTGTGAGATAGAGGTGAATGGATTCAAATACTTGGTTGGATGTTGTTATAGACCAGGTAATGTGGATGGTGGCGATAATGAAATGTATAATCAAATTAGTCAAGCAAATAAGAACAGAGTGATCATTATGGGTGATTTTAATTATGGCAATATAGACTGGAATGATGAGATAGCAACTGGAAGTAAAGAAAATGAGTTTCTTCAGTTTTTGAGGGATAACTACCTCAGACAGTATGTAACAGAGGGCATGCAAGGATCAAGGGTCTTGAATTTGGTCATCTCATCAGAGGATGTAATTATAAATGAGGTGTCAAATCATCCAGCAATTGGTGACAGTGACCATGAGGTAATTACCTGGGTGGTTGCCAGCAGTGTGAGGACCTCTGTGGGAAAAGGGTATATGTGGAACTACAAGGGGGTGATTATGAAGAGCTCAGGAGACAGCTTGCAGATGGATGTAGCATGGAATGAGGAGTTAGCTGGAAAAGAGATCAATGCAGCTTGGGGGATTTCAAAGACTATCTAGTAGATACAATATCTAAGTGTATTCCAAGGGTGAGAAGGTTAAATAAAGTAGGTGTGAGATGGACGAATAAAGAGATTAAGCATGCGATACAGAGAAAGAGGGCATTGTGGAGGCAGCATAAGAGAAGTGGAAATAACCAATTCCATGAGGTCTACAAAGACTAGGCAAGGAGGGTGACATAGTTGGTGAGGATAGCTAAAGAGAGGTATGAACAGCAGTTAGCTAATGAAGCCAAAAAGAATCCTAAGGAGTTCTTTCGATATGTAGCCAGCAAAAGAAAGAATGATTATAGAAGGATGACATTGATAGGAGGAAATGGTATAAAGCCAGCTGTTGCAGAATGTGTGGAGGAGATACTTGATGAGCAATTCATAAAGGTCTTTCAATATTATGAATATGACTTCATGGAGAGATTGAGAGCAGTCGATGATGGGGAGGAGAGACTGACTGTAAGTGAGCAAGAGGTGTATGGGGAATTGAGTAAACTAGATGTTAATAAGACTGTGGGACTTGATAATATATCGAATGATATAATCACGTAATCACAAGAAAGATATTTATTTAACCAAATATTTCGGTCTGGAAATAGCAGACCATCGTCGGTGGTATTACAAGAACAGTTTAAAAAATATACAAGCTAGAATACTAACATTCTAGTATTCTAGAATTCTAGAATTCTAGAATGGTCTGCTATTTCCAGACCGAAATATTTGGTTAAATAAATATCTTTCTTGTGATTACGTGATTATATCATTCAGTCTTATGTCGCAAGTATCCTTAAAACAACAAATTGATAATATATCACCACGTATTCTGAAGGAATGTGCCAGGGAGTTGACACCTGTATTGACATATTTTTTTAATATGTCAAGACAGGTCTTGACATATTAAAAACTTGACCGAGTCTTGCACTCGGTCAAGTCCCCTAAGGAGCGGAAGGAGGGCAAGATTGTGCCACTTCAAAATGGAGGTGATAGAGCTCAAGCATCAAACTATAAGCCAATCTGTGTGTCAGGTGATGTGGTTAAGTTATTGAAGAAGCTTGTGACAACTAGGATCCAGAGTTGGGTTGACAGCAATGGTATTATCTTTGATGGACAGCATGGATTTGCTAAAGGGAGGTCATGTTTTAGTAATCTACTTATTTATTACAATAAAGTGACTGCTTCCTTGGACAGAGGAGAAGGATACACAGTAATATACTTAGATTTCGCAAAGGCTTTTGATAGAGTACCTCATGATAAATTGATACTCAAACTAGAGCAGATGGGGTTGGATATTAGATTAGTGCATTGGATTGGAGAGAGACTGGCTATCTGATAGGTATCAACAAATTGTGTATGGGGGGAGCGATATCCAGGAAAAGGAAAGTCACTAGTGGAGTGCCTCATATATTAACGATATAGGTGAAGATTTGGATGGAGATATTCAGTTGTTTGCAGATGATGCAAAGTTTGGACGAACCATGAAGAGTAGTGAAGATGTTGTGGCCTTACAAGAACACTTGAAAATAAATTGAGTGATTGGGCATGGAAATGGAGATGTGAGTTCAATGTTGCAAAATGTAAGGTTTTAAAATTTGGAAAACAAAGATGGAATGCAGAATTTATGCTGGGTGAGGATATATTGTTGGAGGTGGAAGAAATAAGAGATCTGGGGGTGATAGTGGATAAGGATCTGAAATTTAGGGAACACATAGCGAAAATTGTGAAGACAACACAAAGGCTTCTGGGAATGATGCAGAGGACATTGACGTGTAGAAGTAGGGCGATTCTTGTTCTGTTGTACAGTCATACCCCAACTTACGCAAATCCGGAGTTATGCGGTTTCTTATATGTACGTATTCCCACCCCGCTTCACCACTAGTCGTATCTTTCAGGCGTTGGCCGCATTCGCCAGTGTCACACATGCTGTGACCAAGCACTGCCGTGTTTTGCGCGGTCTCCATTCATACACGATTTTTATAGTCTACAAACCTTGCGATTGTTTAATGTTATGTTCTTGATAAAAATTTTATCACATAAAAAATAATAATGTTATCCAAAAGAAGCAAGTCCGATTCTTCTACAGCTAGTAAGAAAAGAAAAACATTGACTTTGGAAACAAAACTCAACATTATTAAGGATTATTTTGAAGGTGGAATGAAAATTTGTGAGCTAGCAAAGAAGTTTGATCTACAGGAATCCACAGTAAGAACAATCCTAAAAGAAAGGTTTACAGATTTTGGACGACATAGATTCTAATGAGGAATGAATTGTAGCCACAAGGCAAGGAATAAAAAAATCCTTAGCTTGCTATGAAAAAATTTTGCGTGACAAGAAAAAGACATTATGCCGTCAGACGAATCTATTAGATTTTATGAAACCATCGGCATCGAAATAACTTTCTTTTTTTTATGTACAAAAAACTACAATTATGATTATATTTCTTAAAAAATATAGATGTTTTTGTAAACCTTTGGTCCCAATTGTATGTTTGTATATATAAATTACATGCAAAATTATACCCCAAGTTACGCGAATCCGACTTATGTGCTTTTTGTTGGTCCCACCTACCGCATAACTTCGAGGTTTTACTGTATAAGGCTTTGATTAGGCCACACATGGACTATCGTGCCTAGATTTGGTCACCTGGTTTTCAGAAGGATGAAGACATGTTGGAAAGGGTCCAAAGGCGATTGACTAAGGTAGTTTCTGACCACTGGAATGTCGAGTATGAGGAAAGATTGAGAAGATGTAATTTGCAGAGTCTGGTGAACTGGAGGAAGAGGAGAGATATGATAGAGACCTATAAGTTGATAAGGGGTTGTTATAGGATCAATGCTGGAGAAGTTCTACAGAAAATAGTGGGAGAACCAGAGGTCATCCCTGGAAACTGTATAAAGAGGGTGTGAGTAGGGGAGTGAGAGGCAGGTTTTTTTTTGTGCAGAGTTGGGAATGATTGGAATGCCTTGCCTGAGAGTGTGGTGTCTGCAAGGAGGTTGAATGTGTTCAAAGCACAGTATGATGAGCTATGTGTGTGTGTGTGTGATAAAAGAACCTCCCAGATGAGTCTTTGACTACATGAGGTCTTGGGTAATAATATTTTTTTTTTTTTTTTAAATATATTTTATTGATTGCTAAAATATTTATACATGCAATAAACATCTTGTGACATTGCATCTTATAATTTTACAGAGTTCAGTACTAAGTGCTGCAATTCCTACATTGGATTTCAATTAAAATTTTTAATAATACTTTTTTGCCTTTATATTATGTATTTACAACATGTGTTCTTCTAATATTAACAATGAAGATTATACAGAATTTTTTGTATAATTTTTTTATTTTATTTTTATTTTATTTATTTATTTTTTTTTAAGTTTGAGAAAGAATGATTATACATGCAAATTTCTGCATTTACTTATAAGGATTACTTGTAGATGAGTGAGGCAAGTTAATCCCACCTACTTCGAAGCTTGGGTTAGCTTTTATGAAGAGAGTGGGATTTAGCCTTCACTATTTGTGTTGTTGCTACTGTTTATGTATGGGATGTAGGCATTGGATGCTAGTGATTTGTGATGTGTATATTAGTGTTAATGGTTTCTTAACTTTGTTGGTATATTTTCCAGAGTTCACTTTTTAATGTTCTGTAGTTATCTACGTGTTTTAATTTTCTTGGTAGGTTGTTGAAGGGTTTGGGGATGTAGAGAGTTGTTGTAGGTCGTGTTATACAATATGTGTCTCTGTTGTTTCGATAGATGATGTTGAAGTAATTCCTTGTTAATGTCATGTAGTGTTTCAGGTTTTTGATGTTCAGAATTCTGTGTATCGCCATGTGCTGTCGGATATTGGATGTTGCGTGTAAGGTGTCCAGATCACTGTTGACACGATTTTCCTGTGTAGTGTTTCTAATTTTGTTAGGTGGCTGTTTGATGTATTTGTATAGACTGTTATTCCGTATCTGAGTAGGGATTCACAGATACCGTGATATAGAAGTTATTTTTATGTTGAGTGGAATAATGTCTTTAACTTAGAAGAGTTTTGCTGCGATGATCCGGAGTTTGGTGTGTAGGTATTCTATATGTTTTGTCCATTTAAGGTGGGAATCTATATACAGACCGAGGTATTTTGCGTGTGTCACAGGTTTGATTTCGGAACACTGGCAGGTATTTTTGTTGTTAATGCCGCAGTATGTGTGACAATGTATCGATAGTGATGCGGGGCGTATGATTCTTGGGTTGTGTATTTTCAGCATCTGTGTTTTGGTGCCGTTGATTAGAATTGCGTTTTGGTGGAAGTATGTTGTGATTTCATTTAGGTCTTGTTGTGCTTTGCAGAGAGCTGTGTTAATGTCTGTGTGGATTGCTAGTAGTGCAGTGTCATCCGCATATTGAAATATTTGACTTCTTATGGATATGTTATGAACATCGTTAATGTATATGTTGAATAGAGTGGGTGATAATATGGCACCTTGAGGTACACCGTGTTTTACTTGTATACTCCGACTGTGACATGTACCTATTTTTGTTACTTGTGTTCTGTTTGAGAGGTAGTTCTTGAACCATGTATGCAGTGTTCCTCTTATACCTATTGAGTATAGTTTGGTTAATAGTATGTCATGTTCAAGTGTGTCAAATGCTTTGGTTAGGTCCAGCAGTATAAGGACGGCGTACTTGTTTTTGTCGAGAGCTTTGTTTATTGTGTTGGCGATGTCTTCTAATAAAGAATGGTGCTTTTTGTTTTCTGAAAGCCGTATTGGTTTTGTGAGACGATGTTGTACTTCTATAAATAGTTCTGTAGTCTGGTGTGTGTTATTTTTTCTAGGATTTTTGAGATGACTGGTAGTGTAGCTATTGGTCTGTAGTTCTGAGTATCATTTCTTTTGCCGTGTTTGTATATTGGCGTAATTACTGCAGTTTTTAGTTAATAATAATAATAATAATAATAATATCAAAATTGTGTTAATAAATTAGGCATGATTTTAAACCTATTTCTGTTTCTGTTTTAAACCTATTAAGTATGAATATTCTGCTCTTTTTAAATACTAATTATTATTATTATTGTATGGGCATCTCCATGGAGTCTGAAGACTCATCACGGGAGACGCAAACTATCCACACAATCTATCATACCTCTCCTTGAATCCATTAACAGAAAGCACTCACAACTGACTTTGGCAACCCATTCCACTCATTCACAACTCTCCAAGCAAAAAATCTAGTCCTCACACCCTACTAACCACACTTTTATTCAACTTCCAGGGATGATTCCGTGTTCTGGCTTATCTATTCAACTGCTGAAACAATCCCCCTGCATCAACCCTATAAAACCCTCAAGCAACTTAAATATCATATCATAACCCCTCTTTTTCTCCTATCAACCAACTTCTGCAATTGACACCCTCAATCTATCTTCATAGCAAACATTCCAGACAGCTCACCATCTTGATTGCTCGTCTCTGAATCTCCTACAGTGCTTCCTCATCCCCAAGAAACCCAGGAGACAAGATCTGAGCACAGTAATCCAGATGTGGATATTTCAAAACTTTATAAAGAGGAATAACAACTCATTATCTCTACTTCTCAGTGTGTTCTTCAATAGCCATGTAATCTTATGAGCTGCCTTAGCAATAACATCTCTGACTCTGTCTACTACCATCCCTAAATCTCAAGCTTCAGCTATTTATCCCTGAATGCATAACTAGACATTTCTCCACATTGAACTGACATTTGTTATCTTTAGCCCATAATGACAGCCTATTTAAATCATCCTGCAAGCTTTCACATCACCTTAATTAACTATTACTCAGCCTAATTTTGCACATCAGCAAACAAATGAATATTTCCTTTCAAGTTATTTCCTATATCATTTATGTATAAATTAAAGAGCAGTGGTCCCAGCACATGTTGCCCCTCATACAGTATCATATTTTTTATCCACCCATTCTTGAATTCTCTTTTTGACCAATTTTTCCAGTACTTTAACCACCATTATTCTTGTTGAGAGGCTTATACGCTGGTTAAACATGATAACTAATATTTAAGGAATTGACGCCGTATACTAGAAATATAAATCAAATAAACTTTAATATATACTTTCCGATATTTCGGCAAACGTCATGTTGCCATCTTCTTGGGAACTTAATACAAAGACACGTGCACACAAGTACTAATAACAGCAAATGAGACTGAAGCTAGGAAGTTAACGTTTTCCTAAAGTCCTGATGGTGCCCCCTGGCGGGCCATATTGGTAGTTCTTGGCCTTTGGGCTGAAGTTCTTCTGATAAAAGTTTCCCAAATTTGGGGCAGTCTCATGCATCCAAATTTGTTGAGGTTTGGCATGTTCCTAAGGGCCGAGGCTGATTCCATGAATAGCCTTTCATACTTGCTGCGGTGTATTACTGTGGCTTTCTTCCATCTTATTCTGTGGCGAGTAGCCAGAGCGTGGTCTGCAAGCCCAGAGTGGCTGTACTGGTGAAATCAGATATAATCCTTGTGTTCTGAGATTCTGATATTTGCTGTCCTGCCTGTTTGGCCAAAGTAGGACAATTTACAGCTGCAAAGGACCTGGTATACACCAGGTAGGTCTAGGGGAAGTGGTTGGTCTTTAGTGGAGCGGATAAGGGATGCCAGTTTTCTATGTGGTCTGTAACAAGTGGTCAAGTCATGTTTTTTGAAGATTTTATTGATTTTTTCCGAGGTGCCTCGGATGTAGGGAATGGTGATGGATTTAGAATAATCTTTTTTGTGAAGGGGAGGGGGTGGTGGGTTGTGGATAACTGGGTTAAGTATTTTTTGGAGGGGGTAGCCACTGGCTGAGAAAGTGTCACGGATGTGATTTAGTTCAGTGGTTAGGGCTTGATCATTTGAACAGATTATTTTTGCCCTGTTGAATAATGTCTTAATAACTCCATATTGTTGTGAGGGGGGAGTGATGAGATTGTTGGTGAATGTATCTGCTTGTATGGGTGGGTTTTTCTATGGGTTAGGGGGCACCATCAGGACTTTAGGAAAACATTAGCTTCCTAGCTTCAGTCTCATTTGCTGTTATTAGTACTTGTGTGCACGTGTCTTTGTATTAAGTTCCGAAGAAGATGGCAACGTGATGTTTGCAGAAATATCGGAAAGTATATATTAAAGTTTATTTAATTTATATTTCTAGTATACACTATCAATTCCTTAAATATTAGTTATCAACTTTAACCACCACTCCTGAGATACTGATTGCTATATAATTAGTTACTGCAGTCTCAGAACCTCCCTTTATGCAAGAGAATTATTTTGCCCTCCTTTGGTCTGCTTGTCTACATTTATCTTATAATCTGATTTTGCCTTCCTTGCCATGATGATGTCACCTTTCTCCCTATCTGATACCATGATTACCTTAGGTATCTAATTTAATATTGCCTCCTAAGATGCCCCTTATCTACTTCCTATGTACTACTGACATCCTTATCCTGCAGTGTTTTATGCCATGGCACAGATTTAAGCTTCATCCTAAGCTTGTCATAATCACCTGGCTTGTAGTTCCATATATACTCCTTCTTGACAGAATATTCCTCATGTTTTATAATCTCCCAAGTCAAGAACGCATGGCCACTTTCCCAATCGGAGGCAAAGTGGCCACCTTGGTTATGGTTAGCTCTTCTGATCCTATGACCAGTCAAATACTCTCACATCTCTAGTCTTCTCCATCACATGCTGCCTCAAGTAATTATCTCTCAGCAGGTGTATACATTCTATTTCATTTCTGCCATGTGATCTTTCTCCCTTCCAGCCTATATCTCGATAGTTGAAGTCCCCCATAATAATCACTCGACCTGTACTCATTGTACTAATTTGGTGATGCATGTCTTCCAGATCATCTATGGAATTCCCTTGCCTATAGCAACAACCAACTGTATATTTTGTCTTACTGGTCTTAATCTCATACCGGATTGCTTCAAATGAACAGCCACCCTCCTATTCTTTATGGTTGCAATTCATCTACTATCATCAACAGTACTCCTTCCACCATTCTATCTTCCCTGAAAATACTAAACCCTTCACTATATTCTGTCTTACTGGTCTTAATCTCATACCAGATTGCTTCAAATGAACAGCCACCCTCCTATTCTATGTCTCCTATTCTTTTTGGTTGCAATTCATCTATCATCATCAATGGTACTCATTCTATCTTCCCTGAAAATACTAAACCCGTCACATTCATTCCCTGTAGCTACATCATTTGCTGTTAGCTAAGTCTCACTATAACTTTTGGCAAGGTTGCACTAACCAATGCCAAATACTCTTCCATCTTGTTTCTGATACTTCTGGCAGCATTCCTTTAAGCCCCCACCCACCTTTACTTCATGAATTGACTACTCTATTCAATATTTTTGCTTGAGAGACTTAGATTCCACACTTGGTCATTCTCACACTCACTCTCCTCATCGGTGCCTTCAGAAAAATTCATCTGCTTCCACCCTAATTGCTTAAGTTTTCCTGAATTTGCACTTCAGCATGATCAGTGAACAAAACTCACTATTCATTATACAAATGAATTTTCACTCATTTGTATAATGCTAATGGACTGCATCTAAATGGTTTTAGTGTAGTCCATTAGCATTATACAAATCCTTCTTTCTGTCAAACACAGACCACAGATTCTACATCATTCCTTCTGTGCAACCTACATATTGATTCATTAGCGGCCAACGCCCTCAGTTTGCCTCTATCATAACATGTCAAGAGACTTACAATCTTCACATTCTTGCTCTTTAGTTTTGTCTTTTCTAACAACTCCTTTATATCCTTCCTCATAGAATACTTCCTGCATCTCAAATCATTTATGCCAACCAAGACAATGAGTTCCTTCGCCTTACCGTTTCGCATTAAGATGGCTTCCTACATTGCATCCTAAGAACAGATAGAGAGACAAACTGTTTTACGACTCAAATTTCTATATGGAAAATAAATTCTGGAAGACTGCACTATTAAGAGTGATCAGAAGATTCTTTTAAAACAGACTAAATTAATTAATAAAGCTAAGTACAAGTTTGAAAAAATGTTCAACAAAAAACCAACAGGATTACTTAAACAGTAAGTTTAAATAAACAGACAATAAGATGGTATGTTTCATAATAGATAGCATTCTTATATAGTGAAACTGTTCATTATCTCAATACTGTATTGTAAACACTTTTGTTTTGGTTAATTTTGCATGCTATTTTAACATGCAAAACATGTTAGACTCTTGCAAAAATGCGAGTTTTGTGAGATCAATTAATGCCTGTGACAAATGATATTACACGATATCTATTGAATGGTGATAGGTTGTAAAATTCTACAAGTGACAATTTAGAGTATGGTTTTATGAAATAACAAATTTTTGGTTCGTGTCCCATAGACATATAATTTTATTATTATTATTTTTGTTTAATTTACTACTACAAATAGCACAACTGGGACCAAATTGAAATGACTGAACAAAGTTTTGACACAGATATCTTAATTATCAAATTTCATCAAATTCCATTCAGCAAGTAAAAATTAGCATCAGTTCAAATTCATTTGCCAATACAAATGATCTGGAATCAAAATTGAATGATGTTGACATTCTAGTGTACATAATAAATACTAAATTTTATTAAATTTCATCCAGAAAGTGCAGCATTATTGCTATATATAATTTTAAAATGTTTTGCCTATGCAACTGGTTCAACTGCAAACAGAAACTGAAGTGGCTCAAGAAATTTTTGTAAAGATTTGAAATACCAAATTTCAAAAAAATCTGTTCAGCCTGAGCTCAAGAATAACTTGCATGTGGATAGATGAAACAAATTTAACAGGTGTTTATGCATTCAGCAAAACACAACCATACTGTCTAAATATCTTGAGTTTCCTGCTAGTGCAATTCACTAGGAAATCACCAACAACCAAATATCATCAGTACATGAGCATATAGTACTACATAATCAAAGTAGACCTGATTTTGTTAGAATGCTTTTTTTTTTACCTCCCCAGATTAGTTGGTGTAAAACATCAATCCTTATAAATTAAACTGTAAGTTAATTTTAAAGTTAATTTATTTCATAGTTTCTTAATTATATATGAATACTGAAACCTGAAACAGTAAAACAATGATTATGAATCAAATGAATGTACCACAATACCATACCACTGAACAATGTTATAAATGTATAATAATTAAATTCATACAGTAACTTCTCAATTATCTTAGTCACATTGGGAAAGCAATTTACTGATCAGTTAATTGAAGGCATGGATAACTTAAAGCACTACTGTATCAGAAGTCAACTGATGTTCTAATCTGTTCAAGGAGTGGCTAACTGTTATGTTAGCCACTCCTTGGCTAACATAACGTACATATTTCTATGTATGTTATGTTATTTGAAGGGACTGGATAACTGAGAGATCACCACATACACTATTTAAATAAGAAATAAACACGAAACTTACTTTTCTTAAACAAGGTTCCAAAATCTCATACAAATCAGAAAGTTTATCAAGCTCATACTTTTCTAAAATTAAACCAGTTGCTTTGAGAGCTTCTTTCTTATAAAGCAGGTGTTCTTTTTTGCATTCTCTAAGACAGACTTGAATTATCTGAAATGTTTTCAATCAATACATGAAATCACTTTCAATTAGAAATTTTTTTTATCACCCCATTATTTCAGAATGATGTAATAAATAGTTATAGACTTATTGTACAAGATTTTTAAATAGTATGACAATTTCACCCATTACAAGTTATAAATCTATAACACATTAATACATTGAGGAGTTAAGAATTAGGTAATCTGGAAACCCTGCTTAAGAGAACATGAAACATTTTTAAGCCACTACAACACCCCTCTAATACATAGAATAGTAATCTCACATCAGGCAGTGAACATTATCTACAACCTGAAGAGATTCATAAATATCCATGCAACAGCTAAATTTAAATGGACAGTCTGTAGGGTAAACAGAATAACTGTTATTCAGTCAGCCAACTAGGCTGACATTGCTCTAAGGTGTCACATAATACAGAGTACACTTCCTAAGAGGTATTCACTGCTTATATGCTAACAACTCATCATCAAAAGGATGATGGGTGGTTGGGAGGATTCAGGGATGACTAAATTGGTTTCTGGTCTTTGGAATAGGACAGATTGAGAAAATGCAAATTACAGAGTCTAGTGGATACAAGGAAGAGAGAAGGCATGATTGAGATGTATAAGTTGGTAAGGGGTAATTACCAGATTAACATGGATGAGATTTTTCATAGAATATCTGGAGATAGAATGAGAGGCCATCCCTGGAATCTCTATAAGGAAGGTGTGAGCAAATGGGTGAGGAGTATATTTTTTGTTTGGAAAGTGGTGGATGGTTGGAAGGCATTACGGTGAGTGCAGAGATAGTGAATACATTTAAGTCAAGGTATGGTGAGCTGTGCATGTGAGTGGGACCCCCCTCGATGAGTTCCTTGACTCCATGGAGATCTGTTGATAATAATAACATTATGGTAATTATTTTTTGTTTGTTTTATGGCGAGGAAGAATTTATTATGAAGTCAAAATTTTATGGCTAGTTAAATCAGTGGATTACATGGCATCGAACTCACCCAAAATTCAAAATGGTATCAAAAAATCAATAATTTCTATGTCTGTTTATTTGAAGTTTTGCTCAGCATTAAATCCTTTTCTTGTCATAAATATCTGATTATCAAAAACACTAAGCCATGGGTCATTCCAAGTGAAATCATCAGGGTCTGAAGCTGTATAATTTTTGATTTTGATGAGAGAGAGTTGTCAACTGATCCTTTAAGATGAATAATTTTTTTTAAAGATTTTTCCTGGCATTCTATTAAAAATTATTTATGCTGTTTTTATTCAGCAGATCCACAGAATTTTTACAATTTTAGAGGGCTTAAAATTAATTACGGCTTATTTCCAAATTGTCTAAATTCAGATTTTTTTTTTTTTACTGCCATTTTAATGTTTAAGGTATGCATGCACTTTCTGATTTCTTATTTGCATTTCCAGACAAACAATTTTTTTTTCAAGATAGTAGCCACCTGCTTCAGGTATTTTGGGTGCTTTTTTCCCCTATTCTATAATACAATCTGCAGACCAAGTTGAATCCACAAGTCAGAATTTTTGATTGTGTTTTATTTATACATGCAGTGGAATATGTATACATGAAATCATCTTGATTGAAACAGTTCTTCTATGAAAAAAATTGCTACAAAATTTAAAAAAAATTAAAAAGCTGATTTTGAATCCCCCCAACAAAAAAAACTTATGCAGAGACCCAATAAAATTTGAAATTTTATGAGACTTGACAGGCGGTTATAAAGCTAAATTGGTCCTTTCTACATTTTCATCCCTTCAGTCGAGGTAGTTTTTTTTGAAAATTATAATTTTATCAGTTGTATTATTCCACCTAGATCTTGGACTTCCTCTGCATGTTTTTCTGGTCTCTGATCAACTGTTTTACTTCTAGCCTAGCTCTTAGGTTTAGAAGTTTAAACTGGCTTGAATACCATCGTGTATACAGCTAGTTTAGTGTTATTTTGCTATCTTCATTAAAATTGTTCCTAAATAGTTGAAATGTTTTACTTGTTCTATAAATTGAGGATGCAGCTGATGTTTTTCATGTTCCTGCCTATTTTCAGTTTTTGTCTTTTTTTTTTTTATTGTTGATTTTTATACCAAATTTATTACAGCAGTTACTGAGTTTAGGAAATCCTGCATTGTCTTGTTATGCTTTTAAATAAATATAAAAATTTAAAAAAAATAAAGTCTTATTATGCTTTTAAATAAATCCAGTACATCAGTTATACTCTTAAATGAATCATAAAGTAAAGAACTGAGTTGAATATCTTCAAATTTGACATCAGGCCTAATCATAATGTGATTCATTATGATTAGGCCTGATGATATGATAATATGATTCATACAGATGATGAATAATAGTGGAGATCATATACACCAGTTTCCCAAACAGTGTTCCACAGAAGGTGAATAACTGTTCTGCGAGAAGTTTTCCTGGAATTTTTCATTTTAGTTTTCTAAACATTTTTCATGAATAAATATTTTATAGTGCAAATATTCTGAGGAGAATAATATTCGTGAATATGTCAAAAAGCTCAGACCCAGAACGCCTAATAACATCTGTGTAGCAAATGTTAGTAACCAAGCCGTACATTTTTAAATGTGGAAGTATTCATGAATTATCATTAATTTTCACACATCAAAACCTTTCAACATTTGGGAAAGGAAATACTGCTGTTTATGACCTATCATAAAAATTGCCTGCAAGCCGATTACAACAATCGGCGGCGTATCCTCTGTTCTCAAAACTGAAAGAAATAACATCTGTGTTGCAAATGTTAGTGACCAATTAGCAAAGAAGTATAAAGAAAATTTTTCCACTAAAATTGAAGATCAAGGTAGTCTGTATCCGATTCTCAAATCTAGTAATACCAAATACTTTCTTCGCAAGTTTGTATTGTAGTGTGAAAATTTCGAAACCATAGTGCCATGATTTTTTAAAAGTAATAGGCCTGCAGATTTAAATTTTAATATGAATAAGAGACAAGGGAATTTGTTTAATTTTGGTATTAAGAAATCTCTTACTGAAAGTGTTTGTGACGCAACAGATAGTGAGTCATCCACACCAGCGTACAAAGCGATCTCCAGGATGTAGAAAAGGAGGGGAAAACTACCAGCACACGGGAGAAAAAGTCTGTATTCACTCGTAAGTACTTATAATAATATTATAAATTTTTGGTGATCAGAATGGGATATGTCAATGAAAATCAGCACAAATTAATTTAATGATGTTTATGTTTAATTAATTATTAATAATAATTAAAATCAGCTAAATTAACAATTAATTATTAATTAATACATTACTAAATAACTAAGATGTTCCGTGAAAATTTCAGGATTTGTGAAGTGTTCCATCGTAGGAAAAGATTGGGAAACTGATATACACCATTGTTTCACAACTGATTTATCATCTTTTTTGTACCTCCTATTCTAATTGCTGATTTGCAGTTCAAATACTGAATGTGCATGGCTTAATATAATGTCCCATTTATATCATATATCATTCAATCTCTTCAATTTTTTTTTTTATTAACTTATTTTCATAACAATATCCCATATATGAATCTGTCTTATTAACTGGATAAAAACTGGTTAGTAAATCACTTGGTACACAACTGACAAAAATAGCAATAGTTCTTGGCAGAACTGGTAATAATTTAAGTTTTAATTTTGTACAGGAAATGAGTGAGAAAAATTTAAGACTTTCCTCTTTTGTTTTATTTATTTATTTATTTTTGATATTGCTTAGCCATGGCCACTGATCAACAGTATATGCATGTCAGGGAACAGTGAATTCTCTAAACATATTAATCTGGCACATATTGTCCAGAATTTCAGTAGAGAATGTAAATGTAAACATGGAATATTTTTTTTTTTTTTTTATGAAACTGCAGAAAAGGACTGGTAGTCTACACTCATAAGTTGTCTAGACCAAGTTTAATGTGTATGGGTCGTTAGTAGCAATAATCTAGTTTAATACCGACATCCATGTTTGTGATATAGATGAACATAAGATTCTCATGAGTGTGTTCGAATAGCCTGTCTGTTTGATTATTATTACCCTGCTTTACTTGTATTTTAGTATTAAAATACAAGTAAAGCAGGGTAAAAATACAAGTAAAATTAACCTTGATTTGCTGGATTATATGTGTTGTTTAAATTGTAATGTTCTTAGATAAATAATAAATATGTTTTCCCATGTATACCTGAGTTTGTCTGAGTAAGAGATCGAATTTTACCACTCACGAAAACATCGAACCTATGTTTAAGGGAAAAAAGGGAAATTTAAGATTGTCAAGGCCATGACTGTATACTGAGAACTCAATCTACCTAATTACTTGAATTCTGGGAAAGTTTCTTCGGATAAGAATTTCTATCCTAGAGTTCTGACTGGTGCAGCATAAACAAATAAATTTCGTCAGAGTTCAAAGACAGAAACGGCCCCAGAAAGTCAGTTTAGAAGCCAGATCTCAGTAGGCACCAGGAGAACAATAGAGGTAAAATATTTCAGAAAACAACAATAACAGTATGTTACTTACCCAGTTACTACAAAAAAGTGCTCAACTGTTTTTTAGTGACTACAAAGAATGTTTAACTGTATTAGAATTTTACAAGAATTATATTAGAATTAGACATGTGCTTGCTTGTGACCACCTATAATAAGTTTAGAGAATTCTAGCACCATATGAAGAAAGTTTAATACTGAACTTTCTAGTTAATACACAAACCAGGACTTTTAAACATCTGGTTGTTAAATTTATTTATTTATTTATTTACCAAGTGAAATGCTAGTTCTGTACCCATTACTCCTGAGAATAACCATGATATGATGACTTAAATGTCAAGTTACTTATTAATTAAAAACAGTTATTTTCTATTCTATATTTTCTAAAGCAGTATAATATATATCCCATTAAATCAATTATGTGCAGTCAAAAATTGTCAAGTTATATTTGGAATTAAAATATGCATATTATTAGTCTTTATACATTTTGTCTATTTACTTAATGATAAGAAAATATAAAAAAACATATAAAGAAAAAAAACACATATTTAAGTTACTCTCATCTAATACAGTGAAGTAATGTTTGCTAAGATTAATAAAGGAATAAAATCCATAATCACATGATTTACATAAGAATAACAAAGGTTAGTATACTTACTTTTTCCAAATTTGGCTGTTCTAGGTCAGTACTGGCTTGTATTAAAGACCTATATAAAATAAATAAATAAATATATATATATACACACATACACATACATACTGAAATATGTGATAAGCATATGTTGCTTAAGCAGTATTGTAAGGCAGGAGGGGTATTATTTCAACACTCTCATTGAGTCTCATGACACTGCAGGGTGGACATAATAAATAAACAAATGCATTCACATTTTACATATAATGAAATCCTCAATACTTCAGCTCATATTAATTGTCATTATCAAGGTGAATGAACAGTAATGATTACATGAAAGCTAAATGTAGTTATTAGAACAATTCGAAGGACAACAACAGAAACTCATGCATGAACCAGTACAAGTATGTGGTTGCTGTAAGCAGTAAGATATAAACCATAGTGATTTGGGGAAGAGAATAGTAAGTAGTATGACTTAACAGAATTGTAGCAATTTGAGAAAGTTACCTGTGTTTAAGTGCATGAAGAAGAGGCTTCACAGCTATTCTTTATAAAGTATTTCATAGAGGAATCTGCTTTTATGTAGAACATAATTTTTCTCTGCTTAACTTAGTGATTATAATGAGATAATTCACAGGGTTCAATTTCTGTGGCTGTAAGAATCTAATGAAATCTGAAGGTCAGTCTGCTATTGTTGTAACATTATCTCACTGACAGTAAGATCAACAGTATGAACATCTAATAAATTACATCTTTGGGGATCCCAAACTAAGCTACACACTGAAGTTTTTCATGCTAGACTTCTGACATATAGAGACTTTCCAAGTTTAAAGGGTGCATTTATCTGCATCATGTGGATGACCACATCTAATATCCAACATGAATATTAGCTAAACAATTATTACTATCTGCCTTGAGCTGACAGTGTTCCTCATATGTCAAAAATTCTTAATTTTAAGAATAAAACAGTTTATTTACACTTAGGTGACTATGACACTAATTACGTAGATGCTCTTTCCTTGTTACCAATAATATTCCCTTACAGGAAACACTGGCTATTAGAAAATGATTTTACTAATGTAACTAGCTATCAAGACAGGATGTGTTATTGCAAAAAAACATTTAAGGAGATTAAGGGAAATAAATTCTACCCATCTCTCTAGTAATAGATATATATTATACAAAGAAATCCAAATGATATTTGCTTAATACTAATTTTTAACTCTTTCTAGTTTGCTCTGATATTATCATATCAATGATATGTTCTTGTTTGGAAAAAATCTCATTCATAACTAGGTAATTAGCAAATTTAGTTTCATACACAATTTACCTTGAAGCAGAATAAAATAAATAACTTACATTTGCTGGCATTCTGATTATGAGCCAATCAAACACTATCCTGCATGGTAGATGATTTTCAGTATATCACAAGAAAACTCAAACAACCCAGATACACCCTCATCTCTTTACAAAACCACCAACTAAGCAAGAAATCATGCATTATTGCAATGCTCTTACATAAGGCTCACTTTGGGTGGCATATGCCTGATGTTAGTTATTGATGCTATGAATAAAATGATAATAACAAAGATAAGGAAGATGTTGTTTTACAGTATAAGACCTTGTGCAAGCAATGCACATAAACTGTATAAATTGGTTATAAGGTTTTCAAAGTGATAAGAAGGCAGAAGGTCCAGAAATCAGGCAAAATCCCAACTCTGAAACGTTTTTTTTCTTTTTTTTAAAAATATAATCCCACACACAAGGGTTGAGAAGGAATAAACTTATTGACATTCTTCTTCTTAAAGAGCTGTAGATGGAAACGGTTGGGAAACACATTATAAAGAAGGCTTTTATCATACACTATTTCACAAGAATGAAGTAATTTTATTACTGCAAATATTTCACCAGAAACTAACTCGTCATCATCATCAGTGCATCAGCATAATCACCAGATGAAGCTACAACAAAGAATGTTAATCCTATTTACAGAGCTGAGCCATGTGACAGATGCCACGTAGTGTGTGGTTACAATAAAATAAAATTACAATTAAGTCCCAAATTTAAAACTTATTTGAAATAAAATAAACTACATCAATCCACCTAGATGTTGGTCTTCCTCAGCTTTTTTCCCTACCATTATGGCATTAAACATCAGCTTTGTTAGTCTCTCCTTTCTTTTTCTGTTTAAATAACCACCACCTGAGATTAGTTCTGCTCATAATATTACTGAATTTTAACAATGCCAAGTTCCTTTCTAATATTTTTAATATAATTCTACCATTAATGCAATCTGCTCCCCTATTTTTTTTAGTATTCTTAAATCTCTGATCTCTAATCTTTGATCAACTGTTTTATCTCTAACCCAGCTGTCAGATCCAACAGCTAAAACTGGTTTGAATACTGTCTAGTATACAGATAGTTTAGTGTTTTAACAAATTTCTTTATTTTTCTATATAAGTTTATTCACATGACTTTCTGCACTGACAGCTTTGCTTATTCTGTGTCTATGACTATATTTAATTTGCTATCTTCACAATAAACTCTGTCTAAATAGTTGTTTACTTGATCTATAAGTGTTCTATTCAGGATACAGCTATTTTATGTTTTTAATGTTCCTGCCTATTTTCACAGACTGCCTTTTTACTGATTTTCAATTGATACAAATTAGGTAATAATACTTATTTTGCTTAAAGAATTGAGAAAACTTTGCTGAATAATTGAAGAGAATAACATCATGTGCATAAAGTAAAGGGTTTAGATTAACATCTCCAGTTTTGATATAAACTGGAGATGTTATTTCTCCAGTTTCTCTATTTCATAAACAATTCAGAAAATGTGAATTGTTTATAAAGTAGACTGAAAATAAATCTCAAAAAAGTAGGTGTGTTGGCAGGCATGTACTTGTAATTGTGCTTTCAGAAACAATATCTGAAAACATACATTTTTTAAAATTTTAGCATATGTTTTATGTAATAACTGTAGCCAATTTTGATGAATAATTAATTAAGATATTGCTTAAGGATTAATTATTCTTGAAACGTTCTACAAAATTTCATAAAACTTTCTATAATGTTAAACAATTAGAGGATTTCTTGACATGAAAAAATATAATATTTAATATTAGGCTTTAAATAATTAAGAATTAAGCAAGCAGAAAAAAAAAGCAATTTGCTTTATGGATTGTTTTTGTGGTTTATTTTTTCAAACAACATTCAATATATATTTTTAAATATTGATTGTATACGAGACCTATAAGCACATCAATACCATGTGTAGGATGCAGATAAGGACTCAGAAGTTGACTGATGTTTTTTTGAAGAGTTGCAAGTTGTAATTGTTTGGGAATACTTCATGAGGAAAGCTATTCCAGAGGACAGAGGTAAACGGAATAAAAGAAGAATAGAAGAAGCAGGTTTGGTGTGTTTGTAGTTGCACAGTAAAGGGATACTGGGCAGCCTCTTGTATTAACAGGTGTGACTGAAAGTAAAGGAATGATAGTTGCCAATTCACTGGAGCAGTGACCATGGAAGTATCTGTAGAACAGACACAGTGCTGAAACACTGCATCTGTGAAATAGAGGTAGAAATGAATCTGGAAGAGAGGGATCATCAATAAGTCTAACTGCCTCTGGAGAGCATCAAGGATTTTAAATTGTTTTGGGTACACCACCCCAAACATGTGAGAAGTATTCTAAGCATGGGTAAAACTAGGAAAATCAAGCAGTTAATTGCAGATGAAAAAGAAGTTATGGACGGCATTTAAAGAGAGAGAAGTAGAGAACAGATGCATGAGGAAATGAGACTCAAGTTAGGAAGGTGACTAGTACAATAAGGAGAGAGAGAAATTAGAATATGAGAGAAGACTTGTGCTGTGAACCAAGGAGTTTTTATATGTGAAATATTTGTACTTTCATTAAATTTCATTACTGTGGTTATTGCCATGTAATTTTGTTATTTTAAAGGAGTTCTTCTGCTATGTGGTCAGCAGAAAGAGAAATGATTGTGGATGGAGACAGTAGTCAGATGTGATTTCACCACATGTTTTAAGGGAATGTGCTAAAGAACTGATGCTATTAACCTGGCTATTTAATGAAGATCCTGAATGGGGGTGAGTTCCCCTTAGTAAGAGTAGCAAAAGTGCAATATGAGCAGAAGTTAGAAAATGAGGCTAAAAGAAATCTCAGGGAGTTCTTTTTTTGATATATGGCCAGTGGAAGGAAGAATGATGCTGGTCAGTGATAATGGGAGAATGATAAACACTGAGAAGGATATCGTAGAAGTGGTTATTGAGCAGTTCATTAAAGTATAAGCAGATCCTTGTAATTATAACATAATGCAGAACTTGAGAACAGTGGGATGGGGGAAGGAACCAGTAATGGTAGGTGAGCAGTGGATATATGAGGAATTGAGTAAACTCGATATCAACAAGACCATGAGACTTGATGGTACATCACTGTGTGTCTTGAGGGAATGTTCCACGGAGTTAACAACAGCTTTAACTTCCATTATTAACATGTCTTAGATTAGTCCAAGTTCCAAAGGAGAGGAAAGATGGCAAAATTATCCTGTTTCATAAAGGGGATGATAAGACTAAGGCTTCGAATTACAGGCTAATCAACTTGTCTGCAGTTGTGGTCAACGTGTTGGAGAAGTAGTGAGGAACAAGGATTCAGAACTGGGTGGACAGCAGTAGAAATCTCTTTAATGGACAGCACATGGGTTTGTCAAAGGAAGACTGTGTTTTAGGAATCTGCTTACTTATTATATTATAACAAAGTGACAAATACATTGGACAAGGGGGATGCATGTACAGTAGTATATTTAAATTTTGCAAAGGCTTTCGAGAGATTAGCACATGACAAACTAGTAATAGAATTGGAACAGATCGGGGTTAGATAGTAGATTGCTTTGGATTGGAGATCGGCTGTCTGATAGATGTCATTAGGTTGTGTATGAGGAGTGATATCACAGAAGATGAAAGTCACTAGCAGCATGCCCTAGGGGTATGTTTTGGGGCCATTGTTTTTTAATTTGTATGTAAATGACATTGGAAAGAATTTGAATGGTGATATACAGTTGTTTGCAGATGATGCAAAGTTGGGGAGAGTTATGAGAAATAGAGCAGATGCAGCTTTGCAAGAGGACATAAATAGACTGGTTGAATGGGTGAGTGTGGGGGATATCAGTTTAATGTTGCAAAATGTAAGGGTTAAAATTTGGGAATTAAAGATGGGATGCTGAGTACAGGATTAGTGGAGATATTTTAGAGGAGGTGGAGTAGATGAAAGATCTGGTGGATCTGGTGATGAATAGGAACTTAAAATTTTGTGGACAATTTGCTAAAATTGAGAGGACAACGTAGCAGATTATGGAATGATGAGGGGAATACCGAAGAAGGATGTTTTGATTCCATCTTACAAGACTTTGATCAGTCCACATATGGATTACTGTGTACAGATTTGGTCACAAAAATGTTGGATAGGGTTCACTTAGTTGGTTGATTAAGATGGTTTCTGGTCTCTGGAATATGAGGACAGATTGAGAGAATGCAAATTATAGAGCTTATTGGATAGAAGGAAGGGGGGGGACATGATTGAGATGTATAAATTGGTAAGAGGTAATAATTAACAGATTAATGTGGATGAGATTTTTCATAGAATATCTGAAGATGGGGGAGGGAGATCGAGAGGCCATCCCTTGAAGCTGTATAAGGTAAGTGTGAGCAATGGGATGAGGAGTAGATTTTTTGCATGGAGAATGTTAAGTGATTGGAATGCAATGCCTGAGAGTGGGCTGAGTGCATGGGCAATGAATGCATTTGAGTCAAGGTATGATGAGCTGTACATGTGAGAGTGGCACCTCCCACGATGAGTCACTTGACTCCATGAAGATCTGTTAATAATAATAATAAAAGCCATTATCTAACCATTATGGTACTTAGATGATAGTAAGTTTTCTTTTTTTCAAATATAACCTTAACTTTTGATGTTTATATTTTATTACATCATGTTAAAGAAGGAAAAATTATGGGAAAAGGATCAAGAAGCAAAAAACGAAGGACATGGCTTGAAGATATAAGATCATGGACAGGATCACATGACTATGCAGAAACAAAAAGGAAAGCCACCCAACAGAGAGAACTGGAAGGACATGGTGCTGCACCCTCTCACTGAGGAAGCTACATGAAGAAGAAGAAAGATATATCTATAATATTCATTAACTATATTACAACAGCTGACTCCAGTAAAAAGAATAAAACAGTATGTTTCCACATGAATATTTCTTCTCTCTTCTCATCCTAGCATTTGATTATTCTTATATACTGACTTAGCTACTGTCCAAAGGGATAAGAAGTCAAGAACTTTCTAGTGTATATACAAAACAGTTTTCAACCAATGTTCAAAATTTATTTTCATCTCACATAATTGTAAATTCCTCCAAACTTGAATGTCATTCTACACATAACTGCAAAAGGGAAATTATCATTATCATGCAAATATTAACCATATCCTGAAAATAATATGATACTGTATATTTCAAATTCACTATTAAAAGATAAACGAATAAAAACATATACTTACTTACAACTAATGCAAACAGAAGCTAGAGCTTGTAAAAGTGATTCCTAAAAGTTAAATTATAATTAATTAATTAAGAAGTAAATAGTACTAGTAGTTTACTAATACAAGTGTTTAAAATACATAAGTAATTAATCATAAGGGTTCTACCATGGTTTTGAAGAGAATGGAAATCATTGTTTTGCTGCCTGGACAAGGTAATCAGAAATTCAAGCAACTCAAACATATTTCTCTCTCACCTTTTGTAGAGAAAGTCATGGAAAATAACAATAAGTTTAGGTCAGGTATAAATAAAAGCCAAGTATGAAAATATATATTCAAAATAAAGTTTATGCCTTGACATACATGCATTCTAGGTTTTAAAGAATCTCATATCTGAATGAATAGACAAAACATATGCTGAGTGACTTTTTTTTTTGAACTGGAATGAAACAAATTACATTTGTGGGCTTTTACTCATAAATTTATTATGATAAGAAACAAAACTTTATGTTTTTGTGAACAACTAGAAGCTTCATCATTTCATCAGGGTGATGTTTTAGGAATGTATCTCTAACAGATTTTTCTAAATGGAAAAATCCAATGCAACAAAAAAAAAGATCATTGCTTACTTGATACCACAGAAGCTGGGCATTAACTATTTTCTCACAGATCTTACAAGGACATCTGGTTGGAGCAATAGGTCAACAATGTTTGTGCTGGCTCTTTTTCTGGCTTTGGGAATGCAATGATAATTGCCTTATGTCATGAATCTGGAAACCATTCTTCAAGAAATATATTCTGATTCTATTGTATAATAAGAGGAAAAAATCTCTCTCCATGGAAGATGGAGAGAGATGTTTCATCACCTTATAATCAATGTCATCAGCCCCTATGGCACTGCCATGAGAGAGTAAAAGTGCACTTTTCAGTTTCACCTTAATGAATGGCTGACTACTGTTGTATCCCATATGTAGAAAAGTTAAGCCACCGTTTCTCTTGTTGTCTTTCAGTATCAAAAAATGCAGGATAAATAGCTGTTGCTGATATTTTAGCAAAGCTTTCTCCTAAATTGTCTATAATTGCTTTGGGTTTAGCAATCATATATCCATTATGCACTAGGGTAGATGAAAGGCGTACTCTATATCTATCCTTCATTTTCTGGATATTATTCCATACTGCTTTTGCATTGATTGTGTGATAAATAGACAGATGATGTCAAATTCCATCCAATCTTTTTGACAATGACATTTAATGTGATATGCTACAGCCCTGAGCACATTTAAAAGCTATGCAATGCGATGTGGTTAGGGTATCTCTGAAATATACCCCAAGTTCTGTGTTGCTCTTTTTTGACTGCTTGGCATTCATGATTTTACCATGGTTTTGGAGAGAATGTAAATCAAAGTGTTGCTGCATGGATAATATGATTTATTACAAGCTAAATTCTGCAAGATGTCCAAGTCAGTCTAGTTAATTTTCCATCTGAGCATCCATGAAAGAGAAAGAACATGGTTACAATAATAATATACTGGAAAGCAATGGAAAGTTATTATTACTTCCCTGTATGTTCTCTTCAACATTGGGTATATACACTAGAAGAAGCAAGAGAGCAGATTGTAAGATCTATTGCAGAATATGAAAGAAAATACTGTGTCCATTATTAAGACTAAAGAGAGGTTATTATCAAGCATATGCTCAACAATCAGCCTCACCCGTTTGTGTTGGCATTACCCCACTGAATATTGTGTCTAATCAGAGTTGTCCATAATAATTATGGGCAGAGGCAGTAGCAATACTAGATTATCAAGATCAGTCTAAGTTAACTCAGAAATGTAATATGGAATTTTGCTGTGAGGCAGATGGGTACAGCTTGAAGAATAGTGTTAAGCCAGACATCCTGAGCAGGTCCATCTCAAAGTGTCTTTATAAATAGTGAAAATGCCTTAAGATAGAGTTTTCATTCTTCCATCTTCGGCATGCTTGGGAGCAGGTTGGATGGTCTCTCTCACAGTTGACACATTGAGGTTTCTTTGCAGAGCAAGATTTATTACCCTACTCTATTTATGTACAGATGGTAGAGAAATGACAGTCATTTTTGGCATGTCCATTTTTTTACATTAAAAGCATCTTAGTGAATTAGGGATGAGAGTCTAAAAGGACAGTTAAGATATCCTACTTTAGAAATGCTAGAGGTTTAAGTGTATCAAAAGGAAGGATGATATTCTTATTGGATATGGAGACTGTTGACCTATAAATATAAATTAAATATAAACTTGGGTTTAATTTTGTCATATATTAATAATTACAAAGATAATGAAACCTATATTCATTCTGCCATTAAAACTTGTGGCTTCTTCTGGGTAAACAAAAAATGCATTAAAGGAAAACACGAACTATTAAAATGAATTGTGTAGGAACTATTACAATATGAACTGACCAAGCCACGTGGAAGGTAAGGGGTGGCACAACTTAGTTATTGTTTAGCATTGTGTGTGTGTGTAGATAGTTGACTGAAAAGTGGAAGTCTGACATATGGAAAGATCTGATGAGCGATTTCTTATTTCTTGATTCCTATGAAGTGTGCATTGTGAAAAGATGACCATAGTAGATTCTTTTAAGTTGCAAGCAGTAAAGTTGCCATCATTTGTCAAAGATGTCATAATGTTTATTCCATTCAGTGTTGTGGTGCGAGTGTGTGGGTGGAGAACCAGGCTGAAGTTGTCTTCTCTGTTGTTGATGATGTCTCCAGGATGTTCTTTCTGTCTTATTTCAAAACTTTTTGAAATAACTTTTAAATAACTTTTTGTCTGGCTTATCTAAGAAAGACCACAAAAGCATGGAATATTATTGATACCCAGATGTTTATAGAAGGAGTTGTAGTCTTTAGGAGAATGAAGGAAGTGCAGGTAATGCACTCATCTTTCTTAAGCATGTATAAGTAGGCTTGTGATATACACCAAGTGAAAAAGCCTTTTCCAGTTTTTTTTTGGTAATTAAAACATCTAGAAAGGGTAGTTTCCTCTCACTTTCTAGTTCCAAAGTGAATTTTATTTTTTGGTGGAATGAGTTAATAGATGAAAGGAAATTATATAACTCAGCAGCACTATATTTCTAGATGATGAATATGTCATCTACATATCTCCATCAGATTGAAGATTGACTAGCACTTAATCAGTGCTAGTCAACAGTACTATTCTTGCCAGTACCTGTGTCCAATACATGCAACTAGGTTATGATACTGTGTTCTTGGATTCCTAGCATTGGAGAATGTTGGTGTCTTACAGCCATATTCTTGAAACAGATTTTATGCAGATTGAATATGGTATATCCTAGAGATTTTTAGGCCATTATTCTTGTTGAAGGGCTGCTGATTATTTCTCACAGGCTTATCTGAAAATGTGTTCATGCCAAGTTGTGTGACAACCTCATACCAAGATTACAATATCAGGATTGGGTGCCTTTCCAATTCTGTGGCATATTTCAAGTGCATGATCAAAACCACATGATTTCCCATAATTACTGAATTTGATGTGTCACTTGTATTACTGAACATTGAATTCAGTAATTATGGGGAAATCATATGTTTCTGATCATTTCCTATTTTCTTGTAGGAAATATACATTATTTGTAAGTGGAGGTTTCTGTGGTTTAGAAGTTCATAAGGCGTATCCGGTAATTGGACCACATTGTTTTATTAAGCTAAAAGCACAATAAAGAAATAAAACCCGACAAGTTTCATAAGACTTTTGACTTACATCTTCAGGGGTAAAAGGTAACTGAAAGTTAAAACAACAAAAAAGAGAAATTAATAGTTCATACTATACAGTTGTAGCCATCTGACTGTTCATAAAATTAAAAAATCAGAATGCAGATTCAAAGCAGTACTAAGTTTAAACAATGCTAGATGATGCCACGTTCTGTTGTTCACGATCATAATGTCCGAGGTCTGACTGAGGTATATTTTCTATCAAAGCTGACCAAACTTGGCATAGAATTAAGCCTTGGTTTTTATTGCATTGTGCTGGAATTCTAAGCATGTTTGCAGCTTCTTTAAATTTCCTTATGTAACAGTTTTTTCTATATAAGAGATGTTTGTTTTCTGCCAGAGTACATTGTGGCTGGTGGAAGTGGTATGAAAAACTAGACCTGATTTGTGTTCTCTTCTGTTTTGTACATCCTTTTGGTGTTAGTTCATGCGTATTTCCCCAGATCTTCCTGTCTGTCCTACGTAGCAGATGCGGCAAGAACAATTCAGCCCGCTTCAAAGCCAGCATAGAAAACCTTACACTCCAACATACTGACATAATGGTCAGTTTTGATGTCTCCTCCCTATTCACAAATGTCCCACTCAAGGAAACCATAGAGCTAATCCGAGCTAAATTTCCTCCCGCTATCTCAGTCCTATTTCAGTTCACAATGAACTCAGGATATTTCCTTTGGCAGAGAAAATTCTACAAACAAATAGAGGGGACAGCCATGGGTTCACCACTCTCCTCACCCTTGGCCAATTTCTTTATGGAGACCTTCGAAGAGAAAACCTTAAACTCTGCCCCATAAAAACCTACCATATAATTTCGCTACGTTGATGATGTGTTAGCTATTTGGCCACATGGCTCTGATACACTCCTCTCCTTCTTAACACACTTAAACAACCAACACCCCAGAATTAAGTTCACTCTGGAAGGAGAGGAAAACAACAGCCTCCCTTTCCTAGACACACTAGTCACCAGCCAGCCTGATGGAACCTTAGTTTTCTCAGTTTATAGAAAACCCACCCATATTGGCAGATACATTCACCAACAATCCCACCATCTCCCCCTCACAACAATATGGAGTTGTTAAGACACTATACAACAGGGCTAAACTAATCTGTTCAAATGACAATGCCCTAACCAATGAACTAAATCACATCCTCAACACTTTCTCAGTCAATGGCCACCCCCCCCTCCAAAAAAAATAATAAAAAAAATTCCCCCAAAAACAGTGAAACCAGTAAACCCCCCCCCCACCCTCACAACAAGGATTACTCTAAATCCATCACCATTCTCTACATCCGAGGCACCTCGGAAAAAATTACCAAAATCTTAAAAAAAACATGACTTGACCTCTTGTTACAGACCTTATAGAAAATTGGCATCCCTTATCCACTCCACTAAAGACCAACCACCCCCCCCCTAGACCTACCTGGTGTATACCAGGTCCCTTGCAGCTGTAAGTTGTCCTACTTTGGCCAAACAGGCAGGACAGCGAATATCAGAATTTCAGAACACAAGGACTACATCCGGTTTCACCAGTACAGCCACTCTGGTCTTGCAGACCATGCTCTGGATACAGGCCACAGAATACGGTGGAAGAAAGCCACAATAATACACTGTAGCAAGTTCAAATTTGAAAGACTATCCACTGAATCAGCCTCAGTCCTAAGAAACATGCCAAACCTCAACAAATTTGGTTGCATGAGACTGCCCCAAATTTGGAGGGCTTACATCAGGAGACATTAAGCCCAACGGCCAAGAATACCTACATAGCCCAATAAGGGGGCACCATCAGGACTTTAGGAAAACCATAGCTTCCTTGCTTTGTTCTCATTTACTGTGTTTAGTGCCTGTGTGCATGTGTCTTTATTGTAAGTTCCTTTGAAGATGGCAACGTGATGTTGCCGAAATATTGGAAATATATTAAAGTTTAATTTAATGTTTAAGCCTGTCTACGAGAATTTCTGACAGTACTGAGAGAGAAATCATGGAATTCTCCATAAATATGTGAGAATAATAAAAGAAACATAAGCTGTGTTGCTACACAGAAGATCATGCCAGAATGGTCTGAAATAAGGATTGATGTGAGATGGGGTTATGTAACATCTGTCCAGACTACTTTTTAACATAGGCATCAACTGGATTATGAAAAATGTTATAAGGAGAGGGATATAATGGAATTTCAAAGTTGGAAGATCTGGATGATGCAGATTGGACAGCTTTCATATCATCTAAACACGTTGATAAAAGAGCAAAATTGGAGATATTGTACAAACAAGTTGAAAAAGTTGGATTTAAAATAAATATGAATAATACAAAAGCTCTTAAATTGAACAACAAATGCTAGACAGAAATTATAACAGGCTATTACAGCTTGAAATCATCCAAATATCATAATGTAACTTAAATAAGGATATTCAATAGCAATATGCAGGGATTACAATTAGATATATCAGTATGGGAAATGACAGAAAATCAAGAAGCCAAATTAAATAGTTTTCAAACAAAGTGTTCTTGTAAAGTATTGAAAATATTTTGGCTGTAATGTATAAGAAATGATGAGCTACATAAACAGACAGAGACAAAAAAGTATTGCCAGTGAAGAAACAAGATGTATTTGGAAGTGGATTGGCCATGTACTAAGAATGAATAGAGAAATTCCAAGGATAACTTTGACATGGATCTCAAAGGAAAAAGAGGAAGGCCTAAACTAACTTGGTATATGGATTGACAGAAAGCAGAAAAATGGCTGAATAGGAAAGCATGAGAGGTCAAATTAGTTGCAAGGGACATAGGTAAGTAGAGGAGATGAATCTTAGCCTTATGTGTCACATGACAAGAAGAGGAGAGAGAACTTCCTCTGCCCACCAAGTCTCACTACTAATTCCAACATTTTTGGCAAAGTCAAGCTTTACAGCATACACACTTAGGAAGCACAATTTGTATTATGTAACACTAAGAGTAACTTCAAGAAAAATGAGCATTTTCATTTTAAAAGCAGTAATCTTTGAAGTTACATCATGCGCAAACTTTAGTTTGCTTACATATTTTAATTGCTCTTGACAAGAAAATTTTATATTTTCTTGTTAAGTATAATATATTATATGAGCCAGTGGACTATGCAGTTAGCCTGGTGAATGTGTGCTTCGCAACCATATGCCTGGAGAAGGAGTGTCCTAGGTTCAATTCCTGTTGGTGATGTGAGGAGCGAAGGATCTTCCTCAGCCATGGCCTAGTTAGCTGGTCTTGGGTGAGGACAATAGGGTTTTTTCCCCCAGTTTATCCTGGGGTTTTTCATCCTGCAAAGCAGGCAAACCGGCCTTGAGAACTCAACATTACAGACATAGGGCTGACTACCTTATCCTGTGAACAGTTTGAGGTCCGATGATTAATAAACCCTCAACACCACAAGGTAATAGAGGGAAAAAGGAAGGCGAAGGTGAGCCAGTGGAAAAACTTTTGTTACACAAAAAATTTTGTTTGATGTGGCGTTTGCACACCATCACGCTAGGCCGCACGAAGGAAGTCTTGGTTTCGAGTCTAGTCGGCGACTAGAGGAAATTTTTCTAAGCCTTTTTTCGACCGGTTCCTGAGTTAGTCGATCTCTGGCACGGGCAAGCAGGTTTTTCCTCCCGGAAACTCGGGTTTTTCATCCTGTAAACTCAAGAAAATCGACCGTAGAACCCACATTATTTCAGACATTAAAATATATTGTGTTAGGGTTAGAGACCACGAGATGGCGGCACATTTGAGCCGTCTCTCTTCACTGCGTACCGCTTAATTAGTGATAGCCTTGGGCCATCTGTCTCTGATTGGGTACCAGTGGAGATTGAACTGCCCACTCAGTCTCCAAAAGTTAGATAGGGCTATATGGCCTCGTCTACTCCCGTATATACGGGAATAAAAAGGCGTTAGCTGATTTTTTTTTTTTTTTTTATTCTAAATCCAGAATATAGTAAAAATAAAGCTATACATCACTTTGCTTCTTCTATAATTCCATGACAAGGGAATGTTTACATGTTAAGATTGAAAGTTTAGATGTCAAGATGGTTCAGGGTAATAAAAATCTAATAACTAACAAAGCATATAATCAGTTTTTTTAACTCTTGAATTAGGTGAGATGTTATGTAACTCACTAAGTGAGGAATACAGCTTTTACTAATCAGTATGTCTACTAATTAGGCTTTATGCTAAAGAGATACTCATCCTGGAATGTGTGCTCTACACCACAAGATTGTAAGAGTAAGATGTAGTGAATTGTTATTATTATACAAATGATAAGTTGTGAAGATACATGCAAACTAGGCTATAATACAGATAAAAAAAAAAATATATATAATTTCTTGGTAAGTATAACAAAGTAGTACACTATATAGCACACATTTATTACTAAAACATATGTTCAATATAAAAATATCCAAAAAATATGACACACACCACAAGGAAAAGAAAATTTTGAAGTTGAACATCTTATTCCCCCTCAAAAAAAAAAGGAAGACAGAGAGTGGTATGCTCATATGATGAAATATACAATAATAGCACTCTAAACTAAATGGTGGGGCAAGGAAAATAAGGGCGTGTTTTTTTCATACCTTTCCACTCCAAATTCTTCCTGATAATCCAGAGAGAAGAGCATTCAAAACAGTTCCAAGGTGAGGAGCCTCAAGTCCATTACCCAAAGTTATTGCTACTGTTGCCATGGCTGCTGCAGCTTGTTTTTTGACATGCCAAAATCGGGAGTCCAGACCTTGTTGGGTTAAGTTTAGAATCTCAGGAAGATAAGTTTTGATACCAGATTCCATTCCTGTAAGGAAAAACTTAAATATTGGATTTAAAAAAATAACCACTCATCTATAATTGGATAACTGATTTCACTGATTTGACTAAAAGGGAGAGCTAAAATGTTACCTCTTTCTTTTTCTTTTTTAATGTTGAGCCCATACATGAGAGGTTGGTTGATCAACGTATAGTACATTAGAACCGTGTATGGGTAGTGGGTTGGGAAAGAAAGAATTTGCTTACATTTGATTTAAAAGCCTGTATGTTGTATTCCTTGAGAAATAAGTCAAGGGGAAAACTATTCCACGGTACCGCAGTAGCCGGGATGAAGGAGGAAAAGAAACTTGTTCTGTGAGTTTTAAGGTGTACTGTGAAAGGATGTTGGGTGGCTGCTGTACGTGTTTCAATGGGCTTAGTACAGAGTTGGGGAATTATTGATGCTGGTTTGGATGAACATTTCCCATGGAAATATTTGTAGAATATACATATTGCAAAAACCAATCATCTATGCGAAAGTGGAGAGAGAGAGTTGGTAAGATGTGTCATTAATAAGTCTAATTGCTCTCCTCTGTATTGAGTCAAGCATTTTGAGGGAGCTTTTAGGTCCCCCCCCCATATGTTGGAGGAGTATTCGATAGCTGGCCGGATTTGTGATTTGTATAATGCTAACAGCTGTTCAGGGGTAAAGTAATATCTTGAGCGAAAGAGAAATCCTAGTTTTTTTTTTTAAAAAAAAGATGAGGATGCAATGGTTGAGATGTGTTTATGCCAGGAGAGGTTTGATGTCAGGGTAATTCCAAGAATGGAGATCTCAAACTGTCTGGAAATTTGGATATTGTCAAAAAGAATACTGGGAAAAAATGGTTCTTTTTTATTTTTTATGGGAAATAGGATAGAATTGGTAATTAGGTAAATAGAATTGGGAAATAGAATAGAATTGGTCAAATGATGGTAGTTTGCTTAGTAAACCTCTGTGCCAGACCAGGTCAAAAGCTTTGGAGATATCAAGAGCAACCACTTGAGATTTGCCAAACTTCTCCATGGCATTTGTCCAAAGATGGGTGACATGTGAGCAGATCTGCTGTTGATCGGCAGCAATGGAAACCATACTGGTGATCATTTATTAGGTGGGTGCCTTTTCTGATTTTTTCCATTACTTTAGATAAGACTGAGGTAAGCAAGATAGGGCGATAGTTGAATGGTAGTGACTTATCGCCCTTCTTGGGAGTGGGTTGAATACAGGCAAATTTCCAAATTGTGGGACAGATTCCAGTGGAGTAAGAGAGTATATATATATATATATATATATATATATATATATATATATATAGGTGACATAGGATAGGAGCCAGTTCTGGTGCATAAACTTTCAGGACAATTGGAGGAATGCCATCAGATCCAGGAGACTTTTTGTGTCCAATTTGGACAGTATTTTTCTGATCTCATACTGGCAAAAGGATATAGGGGGCATTGTATGTTGGGTGTCTGGAATGGTTGGGGGACATTTACCATTGTTAATTATGCATATATTGGAAGCAAAGTATGAAGCCAGAAGATTGACTTTTTCTGTGGATGATGATGCAATAGAGTCATCTGGGTATGATAAGGGTGGGAATAGTGTTGGGCAGAAGTTATGGCCAATTGCTTTGGCGAGAGACCAAAAGGCTCGGCTGCCATTTAGACAGGCTGCTAGTTTCCAGCTTTTTTGTTCTTTGAAACTCTGTTTTGGACGCATTGTTTTATTGCATCTATTTCGGGTTTCGGTATAAGCTCTAAAGGAGGATGGAGTTCTTGATTTCAGCCAGTTACAGTATGTCTGGTTTTTCATCTGTACAGCCTTGGCACATCTTTTGGAGAACCAGGGTTTAGTTAGGGAATGGCAGTTCAGCATAGTGTGCAGAATGTATGTTTCCATGCCAGTGAGGATTACTTTGGTGATAAGTTCGGTGCACATGTTTGGGTTGGAAGGCTGGAAGCAATAATCCAACCATGGGAATGAGGCATAGAAGTAGCAGAGGCGGTCCCACTTGGCACTGATTTATAATGGCAAACTACTCTTGTATGGGAGTGTATATGTAAGCGTTGTTGCATGGGGGAGGAGATGAGCAATAGATTGTGGTCAGAATTACTTGGGGGTGGGGCACTACTTTCACTGTGTATTTGGAGGGATCATTGTGAGGAAGAGATCTAGGGTGTCTGGGGAGTAGTTTGGGTTATCTGGTATTCTGGTTGGCATCTGAACAAGTTGTGTAAGGTCATAAAGTGATGACAAATGTTTCTGCATCTCTGCCTGCAAAATCTGTACAACTGGAGGAGGAAAGTCAGCTGGTGTTGTGGACACTAAAATCTCCTAGGAGGATAATTTCGCTGTTCGGAAAGTGGGATTGGAGATAATCAATTTTTAAAGAGAGAAAATTAAAGAGCTCAGAGTGGTTGGTTGCATTGGGGGAGCGATAGAGAGACAGCAAATGAATTTGACTGAGTGGGGAAGGGATATTTTCAACCAAAGATGGTCAAAGTTGGGTGATTCTAGGTTAGGTGCTCTCCGGCAAGGTACGTTGGAACGGATATATGCGCAGACACCATCCTTAGGACGAAAGGAGTTAAAGAGTAAGTAGTTTGGAAGGTTGAGATAAATAGTGCTGGGGGGGGGTGAGATTTGAGTTTCTGCCAGAAAGAGTAGGTAGAGTTTGGTAAGCTGAAGGTGGTAGTGGACACTATTAAGGTTGGAGTTTAGGCCACGGATGTTGATGAAGTGGACATGCAAGGTTCTGAGGTGAATATTTGACCGCAAGGGTCTTGCACCTTTCCTAAGCACTGCCTGCATACTGGTTTCCATGGTGGCTACAAGTGGCATCATTTAATTTTTGCACCAGTTTGACTTGCTTGTAGTCAATGATCCAACTGGTGTCTCCATTTTGATGTTTTACTTCAAGTTCTCTTTGAAGCTGGCATCCTTATTTCCTCTGTGCAAACGTTAGATCTGGTCGAGCACATATGCAAGATTGAGGACAAGTGCCTTTGAACCTTTGAAGACCTTTCTGACCTGGCCTGGCCATAGTGTATCCATACTACCCACTCTCAAACCAACAGGGTGCAGGAATTTGAATCCCACCATGGATTAGATACGTTTTAATATCTTTAGGTGAGAAATAAATTTCAATGCCTGGTGTGAAACCATTGCTCCACTTAACTTTCTGGAGGCCTTAAGTGGTTCAATGTTAGATCTCTTGAGAAGATTTTCCAAATTAGATAAAAAAATAAATGAAATATAAAAATATATGAAAAATAAAATAATAAGAAATCTTAGGCAACCCAGTTGTATTAATGCACTAAGCGAGAACATTTTATGCATGGGAGTTATGCCAAAAAATAAAATAACGTAACACTGATTATATAGTACTTTTGGGGGCCCACTTTGCAGAGAGCTTCTGCATGTCCAGATGTTAGTGGATTATGACTTTGACTCATTCCCTAAACATCCTCAAATTCTTTTCAATATTTTTGGCTGGTATTTGTCTATCATCAAGGATCATGGCATGCACTACATTGATGTTTTCAGGTGTGATCGTTGGGAAAGGTCTTCCTGACCTGGAGGCATCTGTTGTCTCAAGATGCTCAGTTTTAAACTTGGCTACCCATCTGGCAACTGTTGGATATGCTAGGGCACAGTCCTTTAAAGTCTCACCCCAAAGTTTGGCAAACTTTTCTTGCAGTGCAAAAAAATTGATTGACCAAACCTCTGTGTCTTCATTTTTCTTCAAACCTCTGATGCCTTCTTATATCTCCTAAAAGAAAAAATTATTTGATGAAACATGAAGGTTAAAGGGTTTTAAGATGTGTTCTTTATCGTATCAGTTGCTTTAATATCATTTTTGTTCTAAGTGTTTCTCAAAACATTTCATTCCCCCCTCACATATATAACTCCTATTTTTAAATATCCTTTCAAATTAAAAAAGAAAATAATGACCTTTTAGTACAGAAGCATTAGTGTAATGGCCTCCATGAATAAACTATTAATTAAAATTATAACTATAAGGTCAGAGGAGATTATTGCCTTTTGTGTGTCAGAATCACAGGTTATCTTTACTGCTGGAGAGCCCTGTATTGATAATATTTTCATCTTAAAACAGCTCATAGAAAATAGAATCACCAAAGGGCCTTTTCCTAGATCTGCATAAATGACACATTTGACTTTTAGAAAAGTCCTATGATTCTATTCAGATTTAGGGGACTGATGAGAAGGATGAATGTGAGCAAAGTTGATCATCAATTGGATTAAGAGAAAATATAATGTTGTAGAGCAGCTGTTAAATGTATTGGTTGAGTTTGGAACATGGAAAGCCTGGAGACAAGGATGTGGAATGTCATTTACCCAGCTTAAGAAATAACTTGATGCAGTGCTAATATAGAATGCTTCATACAGAGTTATGGCAGTTAAGATAGGACAGAGCATCATACATTCACTACAGCTCGCTGATCGTGATTAAGTCATAGCTGCACAATATTGGGATGACATGGAATTTATGATGAGAAGAATGATAGTTATTTAGGGGAAGCCAAAAAGTTAATTTCACAAAGACAAAATATTTGGTAGTGGAAGTTGACAAAGTCAAGGCAGTAAATCACTTCAGGCATTTGGAATCTATTATTCCAAAAATATCATGTGAGAAAGATAATCAAATTGCTGATATGTACTCTCAGGAATGTACAGGATATTATTATTATTATTAATATTAACGGAGACCTCCAGGGAGTCAGGGACTCATCGAGGGAGGCCACTTACTACATGCACCAGCTATCATACCTATATTTGAATTCATTTACATTGCTTGCACAGACAACATCCAATGGCAATCCATTCCAATCATGCATCTCCCTATGAGAGAAAAATCTAGCTCTCATCCCCTTCTTAGTGGCATTCATTCTCAGCTTCCAAGGATGCCCTATTGTCCTTTCCCCACCCTCCATAAAATGAAAAATGAAATCCTGTAAGACCCTTTAGAAGTTTATAAGTCTCAATCATATCATCCCTCTCTTCTGTTTGCTAGTGTCTGCAGTCTACAAATTCTCAGTCTGTCTTCGTAATCAGTATTCCACAATCCTGATGATTGTGGAATACTTTGTCATTTTTGCACTCTCTCTCCACTGTATCAGAATCACAATGGAAACCAGGAGACATGACCTGCACACAATAGTCCAAGTGAGGTCTTATCAAGGCCTTGTAAAGAGGCAAAAGGACATCCTTATCTTTACATGTGAAAGTTCATTTCAGTATTGCAAAAAATCTTTTGAGTTGTACTTGCAATCTTTGCAACATGGCTCCTAAATTTCAACTTTCTATCTACTAACATTCCAAGATCCCTAGCCTGATCAGTTTCTTCTAGCATGATTTCACCAATATAATACGACACTGGATTAATTACACCATGAACTTAAACACTGAACTGATATCCAATTTCCCTTGCTCACAATTCTAGCCTATTCAAATTATTCTGCAAGTACTGCATATCAGCAACATTCCTGATTACCCTACCTGCCTGTCAGATCTTTTCCAAAGTACAGATTGAATAACAGTGGACCAAGGACTGAATTTGGTACACCATTGGTTACCTTGAATTTTGCAGATTCACCCCCCCCACACAATACATACATGCCTTTTTGATATTTGTCAGTTGTTAGCCATCCCCCATCCATGACAATAGTCCATAATACAATCCCATATTCTCAAATTTATGCAAGTCTTTCTGTATCATGTCGAAAGCCTTAGCAAAATCCAAAAGTGTCATAGTATATCCATTTCCCTTGTCTAACTTGTTTGCCATCATCATCATCATCGTAATATTATTACAGAATGTGATCAAGTTGCTAAAACATGACCTTCCCTTAGTAAACCCATGCTGTTCATTCAAAGTATAGATTCACTGTCAACCCATTTCTCATTGCGAGCCCTAATCAAATTTTCCAATATCTTCACCACCACACTGGAGATATCAAGTGGTCAATAGTTGGATGAATCGGTCTTTGCACCACCTTTGTACAATGGGGATAACCATACAGTCTTTCCACTCTTGCAGAATTTTCCCTATTCTGATATGTAGATTATATAGTCTAATGAAGGGAATAGCTAGTTCAGCTGAACATTCCTTCACTGCCTGTGCTGATATCCCCGATCATCATCAAATTCCTGACATGTACCCTCAAGGGGTGTACAGGATATGATAGTACTACATGAAAAATTTACATCATTACTAACTTCCTACCTACAATTTTCCTCCAAATCAGTCTGTTACTTGTCAAGACTCCAATATTATCATTATCAGATATTATATTTCTATCGTCTAAGGCACATTGTACCGTATCAATCCACCTATATCTTGGTCTTCCTCTGGGTCCTTTTCTTGCCAACCTGGCAGAGAACACTTGTTTTGCTAATCTTTCCTCGTACATTCTGTTTAAGTGACCATACCACCTGAGATTAGCTCTACTTACGCATTCCTGGATGCCGACAATGTCAAGTTCTTTCCTAATATCCTCGTTTTTAATATGATATTGCCATTGTTGCCATCTGTTCACGCCTCTAATCTTTCTCAGGACTCTCATATCTGCGGTCTCTAGTCTTTGGTCAAGTGTTTTACTTCTGACCCAGCTCTCAGATCCATAAGTTAAAACTGGTTGGAACACTGTCTTGCATACAGCTAATTTAGTGTTCCGACTAATTTCTCTCTTATTCCATATGAATTTATTCAATTGGCTTCCTAAAATACCAGCTTTGTTGATTTTGTTGTCTATTTCCATATTTAATTTACCATCTTCAGTAAAAATAGTGCCTAAGTAGCTGAAATACTTTACTTGTTCCACAGGTTCCCCATTCACAACACAGTTGACATTTTCAACAATTCTACCTATTTTCCCTGTCTTTCTTTTTACTGCTGACTGTCATACCATTTCTATTACAACAGTTATTCAATTTAGTCAGGGAATCAGGCAAACTTGTAGAAGATTTATTTAGAAGTATAACATCATCCGCATAAAGCAAAGAACATACATTAACATCTCCAATTTCGATATCACGTTTAATACCACTTTCCTTCAATGTGATCCATATAGATGAATAACAGAGGGGATAATGTACATCCTTGTCTCACACCAGATTTAACATTAAACCATCCTCCTGTACTTCCTTCAATTCTAACTGCGGACTTACAACTTAAATACAGACTAAGTATTGCTTGATATAATGCCCCATTGACACCATATAACTGTAGCATATTGAATAGCTTCTCTCTTGGCACCTTGTCATATGCCTTTTCCAGATCGACAAAACTTAAATACAGATCTTTGTTATATTCCCATGCTTTCTCAACTATTTGTCGTAAAGTGAAGATCTGATCCTGACAGCCTCTATTTGCCCTGAATCCAGCTTGTTCTTCACCAAACTTTTCTTCCACAATTCTTCTCAACCGTTATCTCAAGTATACTTGCATATATCTTACCAGCAACATTCAGTAGGGAAATATCTCTGTAATTCTCACATTCAGTTTTATTTCCCTTTTTATATATGGGTACTATTAGAGCTCTACTCCAATCATCGGGAATTCGTTCCTCTGTCCAGGTTTTCTGAACTACATAGTGCAGCCACTGTAAGACTTTTATACTTATCTGGTCGAATATCATCTACTCCTGCTGCCTTTCCACATTTCAAGTCTTTGATGGCTTTTTCTATTTCAAGTATGGATATGTATTCTGGACTGTATGCCTGTTGAGTGTTTTTTTACTGCTGTGCTATCACTGCTTGTTTCATTTAGCAATTTTTCGAAGTAATTACTCCATACTTCAAGGATATCTTTTTCTCCTGTTTTCATGTCACCTTTTTCATCTATAACTTCTTTTACAGCACTCTTTCCTCCATTTCTAAGCTTCTTCAACAACCTCCAGAATATCTTACCACCTTCTTATTTTCTATGTTCTTGCCAAAGTCTTCCCATGACTTCTGTTTAGCTAGTTTTACACCGTGTTTCGCTTTCTTACATTTGTCTCTGTATTCTCTAAGAGCAAAAGCTGACTTATTTGCCAGGAACTTTTGATATGCTTTCTTCTTTTCCTTCACTGCCTCTTTAACTTCCTGTGTCACCATGGAGTTCTGATTTTTCTATCCTTGCAGACAACCTCACCACATGCCTCCCTGGCTGAATCAATCAGGGTTTTCTTCAAGGCTTGTCACTGAATCTCCAAGGTTTGGTTCCTATTCTCAAACTCTTTCATTTTTTCTTCAATAATCTTTGTGTATTTTACTCTACAGTTCACATCTGAGAGCTGCTCAACTTTTATTCGCTTTAAAACTTTCTTACATGTTATTCTTTTCAATATGAAATTCAATTTCATCCTGCTCAAGACTAAATAGTGATCACTTCCAATTTCAAATCCTATGTACACTCTGGTGTCCTGCACCAGTGGGAAAACATCACTATCAACAATAACATAGTCAATGAGACTTTTGTTATTCCTTGTCTCTTCTCTCTATGTGAATTTGTGCACATTATTATGTTGGAACATAATAATGTGCACAAATTCCTAGTAATAACCAGTCCATGTCCTGAGCAGAAATCCAACAGGTATTTGCCATTATTATTGGCTTTGCTCTTTTCTCCAAATTTTCCCAAAATATTTTTGCATGTCTGACAATCATTTCCAACTCTGCTATTTAGATCCCCAACAAGGACCAACTTTTCCTTTTTCATTGTGTCAGTTTCTTTCTCTAAAGCATCAAAAAATTCCTCCATTTCTACCTTAGTAGAACCTTCTGTTGGACCATAGGCACAAATAAGTCTCACTGTGCAATTCCCCATTCTGATATTTGCCCACATCACTCTACTTGAGACTGCTTGCCATTCAAGAAGATTAGTCTTGTATTTTGTGTTGAATACTGTGGCTGCTCCTTTTCCTTGATTGTCATTTCCTGAATATAACATTTTGTAGTTATTGTTCAGAAAGATCTCACCAGTTTTTGTCTTTTTTGTTTCAGTCACCCCTATTATGTCGATCTGGTACTTATCTAATTCCTCAGCTAGCTCCATTTCTTTGCCATTCAGGCTTCTTATGTTGATAGTACTGATCTTTACCTCTGGTGATGTTGATTTGGGGTGTGCTTTCAGATTTCTTCCAATAGCTGACTTTTCGCTGTTTGCCCTGGTTCCCTCGCGAAAACAATGGGGTCTTGTTTAACCGGGTGACGCCCCAGCCGGCATGAAATTTTGTCATGTTGTACCATCATTTTCTATATCGGTTTAAGCCAATAAGAATACAATTTGGTCGGCTAAATCCCAAATTGCCAGCCCATCCTTGTTCATTCAGTATCAGGTAAATATCCAACAGGATGCACCACGAGAAGGTGAGGTTTGGACATTAGGTCAGAAGCCCTGGTCGGTTCTATGCATTCCTTTAAAGGCTATGTGGAGGTCTCCTCTCAGTTATACAGCTTTCCCATCGGTCCCTATTGCTGAATTCTTATTCAGTTTGTGCAATAGCTCTAATACATATACCTGAATTTCTTCATTCAGTGAAGAGGTAGCAGTGAACTCAAAAGTTGCATACACCAGGTTGATAGCTTTTAGCAAAATGGACGCTCATTAGTTGAACAACCTCTTATGCATCCGTCACCCTCACCCCATCTGCATTCAGAAGAGTTATCCTTCATATTCATTCTTTCTTTTTTACTTGCCACATATTGATAGAATTCAATGAATCATCCAGTTTCTTTTCATACTCAGACTTAGCTTTTCCATACAACTGTGTGACTATTCTAGCCTGCTTATAATTTCATAATGAACATCATCCTTAGGTACACGATATTCCTTCCGTGTTATCTCTTTCTTATGAATCTCTTAAGATTACACATCCATTTGACTTCTACCTTATTTATTCTTTGAATACTCTAGACACATTCTGATATTGCATCATTTAAGTCTTTTTTTAAATGCCTCCCATGTACTGTCGATATTCTTCCCATCCAGCAACCGATACCATTCTGCTGAACTCGCTATACTCCTCAGTTGATCATAATTTCCTGCTTTGTAGTTCAGCATGTAACCTTTTCTGAATAGAACATCTTAATTACTTCACAAGCACTGTCACTGACTGGAAGCAGAATAATTATGTCTTTAACTGAAACACCCACTGACACTATAATAAAATCTAACACACTTTGACCTCAAGTTCCTTCTGTCACATGCTGCTTGAGGAAGTTGTCTCGCAACAGCTCAATAAATTCAGCTTCATTCTTCTCATGAGATTTTATTGCTATTCAATCAATATTTGGATAATTAAAGTTTCCCATTTGATTATTCTTTTTGCGACTATCGTCTCAATTTTTGATGCAGTTCTTCATTGCTAGCTACCGATCCACCAGGTCTGTATCAACACCCCGCCTATATAATCGATCATTTTAGATTCCACCCCACACCAGATGGCTTCAAATTCACTGCCACATGAAACATTGTTACTACTACTACAATCATAGATCTCAATGCTAACTGGATTCAAGTCATCCAATATCATTAGCACCCCCCCATCCTCTTCTATCCCTTCTAAAAATACTGTACCCATTTCACTCAATGGGTTAGTACAGTTAGCATGTCTGATTCTGATTGTCAGATCTCAATAATGCGTACAATCTGAAGTTCCAACATATTGACCAAGGCAACAAACTCTACCCCCTTTGTTTCTGATACTTCTAGCATTCATGTATAGATATAATAAGCTTTCTGCATGTTCTTTTTGTATACTCTTGTCAGCAGCCTACATGAGACAGACAACTTGCAGATCTCTATTCTTCTCTAGTGCCTTACACATGTAGACATCTTTGCACACGTTTGATGGATCCGAACTGGATGAACACAAAATCATTTTCTCCTCGTAATCATTTCCATGATAATGCTCCTTCCCATCATTAGCACAGTTATATAAAATTGTTGCTCTTATACTCATTATTCTTCCTTCCACCATTATAATCTAGTTTCCGTGACTCTCTATGTTAGGTCTCATACCAGTTATTAGTTTTTCAAGACTCCTGATACCAAATACATTCAGGTGTAGACTGTCCTTATATAAATCTAATCTTCCCTCAAAGTCACTCTACACATCCAAGAACTCGCACCCATTCCTTCTACACAGCCTATGCATCGAATTGTTTGCTATCATAGCCCTTCTTCTTAATTCATTTTTATCACATTGAGGTAATATACTAACTGTTTTCACTTTCTCACTCTTATCTCTTTCAACAACCCTTTTATGTCCTCTCTCATACTGAACTTATCACTAGTTAAGTCGTTAGTACCTACTACAATTATGATCTTGTTTACTTTTCTCTTTTGTTTTTGAATTGCTTGTGTTATATTTTTTATTTTTGCTCCTGGAAAACTCTAAGTTATAACCTGCTCATCTACAGCTTGTTTTATGAAAGTTGCCTTACCAAAATAACATCCTTCTTTTTACAAACAAAATTATTTACCTGATTTTCGTTACTTAATGACTTACCTGATTCCGTGCTTTGGCGTTTCTTATTTTGTTGCTTAATTTTCTTTTCCTCCATATGTTCATTCAAACGCCTCTTAACTTTCTGTAATTACTGCATCATCTCTGATAATTTGCTTTAATTTCTCTATTTTGGAGGTTAATTCATTTTTAATAATTTCCTTAGTTGAGAATAAGCATGCTTATTCTCGACTTTACTGCTTTTCTTGGTGTTATGTTTCTTGTGCATTTTTGGTGCCATTTTAAACTATATTTATTATTACAATATCTTAACAAAAACATTTAAAAAACACTAAATACATGAAAATCTATAATAATATACTATAAAACACAATAAAACAGATAAAACTCATCAATTTTACAAGAACTCTAAATTCACAGACCAATCAAAATGTAGTCTCGAATCTCAATTATGACAGCACTAAATGTAAAGGTTACATCGTTACTAACTTCTGAACTACAATTTTCCTCCAAATTAACCAGTCAAGCCTTCAATCTGTCTTCTTTTTACGGTATCAATCTACCTACATTTTGATCTTCCTCTGAGTCTTTTTCTTGCCAACCTGACAAAGAACATTTGTTTTGCTAATCTCTCTCTCTCTCCTCTTCCATTCTGTTTAAGTAACCATATCTCATGAGATTATCTCTGCTAACATATTCCCGAATACTAACAATGGCAAGTTCTTTCCTAATAGTCACATTTTTAATATGGTACTGCTAGTGATGCCATCTGTTCACACCCCTTATCTTTCTCTCATATCTGTGTTCTCCAGTCTTTGATCAAGTGTTTTATTTCTAATCCAGCTCTTAGATCAGATGTAATTCTCACATTCAAAGTTAAAACTAGTTTGAACACTGTCTTGAATGTAGTTAGTTTAGTATATTAACTAATTTCTCTTTTATTCCAAATGAATTTATTCAGTTGACTTTGTACCAGTCCGCGCAGTTAGCCTAGTGGCTATGTGCTTCGCAACCATATGCCTGGGGAAGGAGTGTCCTTAGGTTCGATTCCCGTTGGTGACGTGAGGAGCTGAAGGATCTTCCTCAGCCATAGCCAAGTTAGCTAGTCTTGGGCGTGGACAGCAGGGTTTTTTACTCAGTTTATTCTGGGGTTTTTCATCCCGCAAAGCAGGCAAACTGGCCTTGAGAACTTAACACTATGCCCCGGTATAGCCATAGGATATACCGGGGCATAGGGCTGACCACCTTATTCTGTAAACGGATTGAGGTCCAATGATCAATGGACCCTCGACACTGCAAGGCAAAAGAGGGTATAAAGAAGATGAGATGAGACTTTGTACCGTATCATCATCACATTCCTGACATATACCCTCAAGGGGTGTACAGGATATGATAGTACTACATGAAAAATTTACATCATTACTAACTTCCTATCTACAATTTTCCTCCAAACCAGTCTGTTACCTATGAAGACTCCCATATCATCAGATCTTATATTTCTTTCTTCTAAGGCACTTTTTACCACCTATCCAGCTCAGATTAGCTCTGCTAACACATTCCTGGATACTAATAATGTCAAGTTCTTTCCTAATATCCTTATTTTTAATATGATATTGCCATTAATGCCATCTGTTCGCACCCTTAATTTTTCTCAGGACTCTCATATCTGCAGTCTCTAGTTTTTGATCATTTTACTTCTAACCCAGTTCTCAGATCCATAAGTTAAAATTGGCTTGAACACTGTCTTGTATACAGCTAATTTAGTGTTCTGACTAATTTCTCTCTTATTCCATATGAATTTATTCAGTTGATTTCCTACCATACCAGTTTTGTTGATTCTGTTGTCTATTTCCATATTTAATTTACCACCTTCACTAAAAATCATGCCTAAGTAGCTGAAATGTTTTACTTGTTCCACAGGTTCTCTATTCACAATGCAGTTCACATTTTCAATGCCTTTGCCTATTTCCATTCATTGTCTTTGTCTTGTTATTGCTGATCTTCATACCATATCTATTAAAACAGTTATTTAATTTAGTTAGGGAATCTTGCAGACTTGTAGCAGATTTATTTAGAAGTATAACATCATTTGCATAAAGCAAAGAGCTGACATTAACATCTCCAATTTCGATATCACGTTTAATACCACTTTTTTTCATAATGTGATCCACATAGATAATGAATAACAGAGGGGATAATGTACATCTTTGTCTGACACCAGATTTAACATTAAACCATCTTCTTGTACTTAATTCAATTCTAACTGCTGACTTACAACTCAAATAAAGACTAAGTATTGCTTGATCTAATGCCCCACTGACATCATACAACTGCAGTATTTTGAATACCTTTTCTCTTGGCACCTTGTCATATAGATTTTTCTTACTCTCCCGTAGTCCTAAATAAACTATGGCTAGTAGGCGATATTCTTTGTTATCCTCCTCCAATCATCTCGGTCTTTTGTTCTTGGTGTCAGTTGAGAAAGGGAGGAATTTGTCAATTTTTTGATGTTATCAGTCCATTTTAATCGAGGTCTGCCCTAACCCTTGATCCCAGAACGATCAACAAAACAGATCTACAGGACTTAAATACAGATCTTTGTTATATTCCCATGATTTCTCAACTATTTGTCATAAAATGAAAAGCTAAACCTGACAGCCTCTATTTGGCTTGAATCCAGCTTGTTCTTCACCAAGCTTCTCTCTTCCACAATCCTTCTCAACCATTTCTCAAGTATACTTGCATAAATCTTACCAGGAACATTCAGTAGAAAAATACCTCTGTAATTCTCACATTCAGTTTTTATTTCCCTTTTTATGTATGGGTACTATGAGAGCTCTACTCCAATCATCTGGTACTCATCCCACTGTCCAAGCCTTCTGAACTATGCAGTGCAGCCACTCTAAGACTTTATACCTCCACACTTGAGCATTTCTGGTTGAATATCATCTACTCCAACTACCATAACAGCTATGATAATTCTGCTTAAAAATATAGTAAACAATAAAAAAAGACAATGGTGTCACTGTCTTTTTTATTGTTGATTTTCATATCAAATTTATTTTATCACAACAGTTATGTCAAGTAACCTTTCAGATTTGTATTGGATTTATTTATAAGTATAACATGATTTGTATAACGTAAAATGCTGAGATTAACATCCCCAATTTTGATATCAGATTTAATACAACTTTCCTTCATAATATGAAGGAAAGTTGTATATAGATGGTGAGGAACAGTGGAATTAGATTTGAACAGGTGTTAGAATTGAACTGCTTCAATTCTAACGCTTGACTTACAATTCAAATATAGAGTAACTTGATATAATGCTCCATTTACATCATATAACTATAGTGTTTTGAACAGTTTTCCTCTTTTCACCTTTTCATATGCCTTTTCCAGATCTATAAAATTCAAACACACAGCCTTAGTATATTCCCATGATTTCTCAACTATGCACCTTATAGGCTATAAGAATACTGGCAATGGACTGGTTTTACAAATGTTAGGAGCTTAAGAAATAAAAGGAATAAGTTTGTGGCATTGATCGACTTAGCCTCTCCAAAAGTTGTTGATATCAGTGACACTAGGTTAACTGAGGAGGGATTTCTAAGACAGATAGAAGTCAAAGGATACAGCATATTCCAGCAGGATAGGGGAGGTAAACATGGCGGTGGTGGTGGTAGTGGAGTGTTACTCATGATAAGAAATGAATTGTGTCCTCTCAGGGTGGAGAATCACAGTGAAGATAACGTTAATGGGTTTGAGAGTATATACAGTGTGAAATAGGTATTATAAGACCACATATTTCATAGGATGGGAATATAACTGGTGATGAGCAGGAAATGTTTAGGCAAATTAGTCTGGCAAGTGCAAAGTGATCATTACGAGGGAACTTCAGCATGCAGCAATAAGGTTACTGAATTTTTTTGATTTCTTGAAGGACAACTGTCTTAGGCAGCATATAGTGGAGGTAACATAACAATACAGAATTTTGGATTTGGTCATAGCATCTGAGGATCTGATTGTGACTAAGATGACATGCTTGCCTACCCCATTAGTGACCATGTAGTCCTGACTTTGAACAGGTATGTGGAGGTATCAAAACAGAAAGAATTTATGTGGAATTATAAGAAAAGCAACTATCATAGACTTAGAAACCAACTTGCAGCAGTACAATGAATGAAAAAATTTGAAGGAAGAGGGGGTCAATACTGCATGGGAGATACTTTAGAAAAAGTTATTGACAGCAATGGCAGATTATATACCTTGAGTGAAGATAAAGCAATTTGGAGTCAAATGGATAAGAGAAATAAAAGGGCAATCGCAGAAGAAAAAGAGATTATGGAAGACATATAAAGAGAGAGATGAAGTACAATTGCATGGGGAATATATGAGAGGAGACTGGCACTGCAATCCAAAGAAGAATCCCAAGGAATTTTTTTATGCTATGTGGCGAGTAGGAGCAAAACTGATAGTTGGTGGATTACCTTGCTGGATGGAGATGGGAATCAGGTGACCAAAGCAGATAACAGATGAGCTATTTAACGATCACTTTATTAGAGTGTTTCATCTCGGTACAGCAGGCTTCATTCCTGGAAGGATAATGAGTGATGCAATGTCAGAAGTGAAGAAGAGGATGTATTCCAAATAATGCATATGCTAAATGTCAATAAGGCAGGGTACTAGATGGAATTTCATCACGTTTTAAGGAAACGTGTTATGGAACTGATTGTGGCATTAGCTTGGGTGTTTAATGAAAGCGTTACAATATGATAGGTTCCTAGAGTGTGGAAGTAAGGTAACATAGTAGTACCATTGCATAAGGGTGGCAGAAGAATGGAATTATCAAACTGTTTGTTTGTGTTACTTCTGTAGTTGTTAAGATTTTGGAGAAAGTGGTAAGAGCTTGTATATAGAACTGGGCAGATGCGGGCAATATTATTTATTCAGGCCAGCATGGATTTGTTAAAGAGTGTTCTTGCTTTAGTAATCTGGTTACCTTTTACAACAAAGTAACAAGAGCAGGAGATTAGGGTAAGCATACACTGTCATTTTTTTGGATTTTTCAAAGGCATTTGACATGTGATTTTTAAGTTGCAACATACACATTTCGATCTCAGGTTAGTGGATTTCATTGCTGATTGGCTCTCTGGTAGATATCAGGAAGTAGGAAGGTTACAAGTGGAGATGAACAGGGTTCAGTCCTGGGACCATTGCTGTTCAATCTTTGAGTCAATGATATTGTCACAGGAATATAGGGAGATGTTCAGTTGTTTGCAGATGATGTGAACCTTAGGGGGGTTATTAGTATAGTATAGTACTGAATGTTTCGGCTCTTCAAGAGGATGATTTGAAAAGGTTGGAAAGTTGGGCAAATGAATCAGATGTCAGTTTAATACAACTCAATGTAAGGTTTTAAAATTTGGGATTCATGGATGGGATGCTTCATACCCATTTAGTGAGGTTATACTGAAAGAAGTAGAGGAAGCAACGGATTTTGGGGTGATTGTGGATAGAGATTTGAAGTTCTGAGGACATATTGAACACCACTTTATACAATGTGGTGTTCCCATTGTATAAAGCTTTGCTCAGACCACATCTGGATTTCTGTGCTGAGATATGGCCATTGGGATTTATGGGGATGATGTAACCTTGAAAGGGTGCAGAGATGGATAACAAAAATAATAGCAGGACTGTACAATGTTGATTATGAGGACAGACTAAGGGCATGCAGAGTATGGTGGATAGAAGACAATGAGGAAGGCATGATTGAGACATTTAAGTTGTTGAAGGGTTATAATCGTATTAACACTGAGGAGAATTTTCGTACTGTAGAACAAGGAGAAGGAAAAAAAGACAAGGGCCATCCCTGCTTGAAGTTACAAAAGGAAGTAGTGAGTAAAAGTGTAAGTAGTAGTTTTTTTTGCATGGAGAATGGGATGAGCATGGAATGCATTACGTGAGAGGCCAGTAAAAGTGCAAAAGGTAGATGAACATAAGGAGTAGTATGATAGCCTGTGTTTACTAGTTTTGACCTCCCATCATGAGTCTTGTGACTCCACTGAGGTCAAGAAAATAATAATAAAAAAACAATAATAATAACTCAAGTAAGTTATTATGTTACTTAAATAAGAGCCTGTGTAACTCAGTGGAAGTAATGTTTGCACTCCTCAGTACGAAATTGCAAAAAGATAGACTTAAGTTTAAGTCTAGTCACTGACCAGAGGAACTTTTTCTAAGCTTCTTTTAACCCGTTTCTGAGTCAGTTGATCTCTGGCATGGGCAAGCTGGTTTTTTTCCCTAGAAACTCGGGTTTTTCATCCTGTAAGCTCAAGAAAATCAACCGTAGAACCCATACTATTTCAGACTAAAAATATTGTGTTAGGGACCACGAGATGGTGGCATTTGTTGAGCTGTCCCTTCACTGCAGGCTGCTTAAATTAGTGATAGCCTTGGGCCAATTATCTGATTGGCTACCAGTGGAGACTGAACTGTGCACTCAGTCTTCAAAAGTTAAATAGGGCTAAAACAGTCTCGCATACTCCCTATATGGGAATAAAAGGTTAGCGATTTTCTTTTTTGATTAACTTAAATAAAAAAAACAATTAATTACACTTGTAAGTTATTAAAAAAAAAAGGTAACCCTTAATTTAAAATATATCTCAACATTACAATCAGCATTTACCTGGAGTAAATTCAAGCCAAATTTCTTGCCAATATTTTGCATTACTGTTACTGGTGTTATCTGAAAATCAAGTGATAGCATAAGCAAAATATAAATAAATAAATATGAGTAAGAAATTAATGGTAATGTTTCTAGAAATAAGACACAAAAATTACATACCAATAATACAATTTATCTACAATTCCAACACTTTCTTTTTACTTTGCCTTCAAGAATAAACAAACAAACAACATAATTTTTTTACATAATCCAGTGACCCCTGCTCAAGGATAGAGACTAAATATGAAGCTTTTCAAGAGTAGAGACCAAACACCGAGCTTTTTCAAGACACTTCAAGCCTTCAATAACACAACAGTCTCACATTGGAGAAAGAAATTTATCCACCCCCTAAAAACAATCACAAATATGTAATTTTTCCTCCAGAAATTTTCCTTCAGGTCCCCCACCTACTCTCTCATGAGAGAGTAGGTGGGGGACTACAGAGCAGGCCCTACACAAAATGGTAGAGAACACATGCAATGAACTGAATGTGTTAATTGCATGTATTTCCAATTTACTACTTTATCCTAGTATTAGCAGTGTAATAATATTTCAGCATTGGGACAGTTGCTAAGGGAGCTGCGTCAGAAAGGTGCTTGTGACAGGATATTTTCCAATTATCGAAATTGTCACACTACGAAAGGTTCATAGCTATGAATTTACTGCCTATCACAGCGTTTCACAAATTGTGTTCTGTTAAATACGAACAATTATTCCATAAAAAATTGTAATCAATAATTAAAAAAAAATTTTTTTGCATATTTGTAGCATTCACCACTTTTGTATCATTATAATTTTTAACACTATTTTTGTTTTGGGTCATAAATGTATCAGTAATTACCAGTATGAAGTAATAATCAAACAGACAGCAGAGTGCTTTATTTTGGCAGGATTTTCATAGAGAAGTATCCACAGAGGTAATGACATCTACGAAAACTTATCAATATAATAATCTAATATGCCATTCTTGTGCAATTTAGCCTGGAGTTCACAGATTGGGGGAGAGGCAGAAGTGAACTGATATTATGAATCATTTAGGTGGATAAAACAAAGCAGCCCTCTGCTCACACATTCTTGTATTTACATGGCACTGATGGTGCAGAGAATATAAGCATTCTGTAAATATATTGTGAGATGGAAAGTTCCATGATAAAAAAAAGTTTAGGAAATAATGACTTAGCATGTGGATTTAGTAAACTCAATTATAGGCTGAAAAATGAGATATCTGTTAATGCTATCTGTTACAGGGTAACCAATTTAACCACAGTCATAATATCCAGCCAAAAGGCTGCAGGTTTGAATCCCACCATGGCCATGGATGTTTGTGATTGTCTGTAAAAGTATTAGTGGTGGTAGTCGGCAGTAAATGGCGTTGGTGTTAGATGATGAAGGTTGGTGGAGTAGTGAGACGAAGAGTAGAGTAGATGCCCTCCCTCGATGAGTCTTCGGACTCCCTGGAGGTGATGTAATAATAATATCAGAACATATAACATATACCTAAGATCAGGAGGATAAATCAGTAGGAATTAGATGGATGAGTAATATCATTAAGCAAGAGTTGGAAAAAAAAATTGTGGAGAACACAAGGGGAAAGGTAATCATCAAGTGAACATGCAGTACAAGGCTCAGGTAAGAAAGATGAACAACATGATTAGAAAGGCAAAATCAGATTATGAGAAGAAATTAGCTGAGCAGGCCAAGGAAATCCTAAAGAGTTCTTCTGCTATGTGGTGTAAAAATTCGATGCTGCCAAAATAAATTATCTAAAACATCGACTTTTTACAGTAGGAATTCACTTAAATTTTCTTGTAAAAATGTATATTTTAGTTCTCTATGTACAGCTATCTGTATAAAGAGCAAAATAGCTCTTTAAATTGAATCTGTTCAAAAACACTACAAAAATCTGTTTGAAGACAATAGTACTGTGGGAAATAATAACTCTTGGAACATTAATGGCTTTCCTGTTCACATCCAAGATCGGCTTGACAGGCCCATTACAGCATCTGAAATTACCACAACCTATAAAGAATAAAATTCTCAGGCTGATGGTCTAGGGATAGAACTTTACTAAGAGGCATGGGATTTTATTCTTCCCATTCTAGTTATACTGTTTAATTATTTTCTCTCGTCAGGACACATACCAAGTGAATTTGTAGCAAGCCATACCATTCTCATTCCAAAATGTAATAGAGATCACACCTTAATCAGCAGCTAGAGAACCTATTTCTCTATCTAATACTGACTACAAGATATTTTTCTGCATTATCAATAACAGTCTCCAAGTAGGAATGAGATATATAATTAAAAGCACACAGGTGTATGGAGTTCCAGGCTGGGCAGTAGAATTTAATCTGTTTCTGCTATGTGATCTACTCCACTTAATACAAAAAAAGCAGCCAATGGCAGTGAAATCAGTATACCTTACTCAAGCATTTGATAATGCCTGGCATCCCTTTCTGTTCTACATCTTCCACAAATAGGTTTGGGTGAAAAGCTGCTATCCATTATTAAAGGAGCCTCCTCTGCCAATTCAACTACCTGCCTCCTAGTTAATGGGTTCAGACCCAGTCAAAATTCAAAAAGGAGTCAAACAAGGTTGCTTGACCTCTTAGTCCATTGCTCTTTGCAATGGTTCTTGAACCCTTCTTAAAGAAATCGACAATACATGTACTGTGTGAGGAAAACAGTTCCTTCAACTATGAAGGAAAAGAAGGTATTAGCATATGCCAAAAATGTTGTGGGAACTCTGATCAATAATGATTCCATATACATATTTTTTGGTATTTTGGAAAAATTCAGCAAGATCAATGGATTAACTGCTAATGCAGACAAGACAAAATTAAGAGTTTTTGGAAAGTGGGATCTTGGAGGCATTCCTTTTGGACTAACTCCTAAGAGAGAACTCCTCATCATATTTGGAATTCCCTTCTCCACTTATCCAATATTACCAGTTCAAGAACTTATATCAAAGAACATTGAAACCTTAGAAGACTGGAAAATTGGGCTACTTTCCTTTCCTTCTAAAGTCATAGTACAGCAATCCCTCGATTAATGTGCTTCCAATTAGTGTGGCATTTTTTTTCTATACCCAAATTCGATTAATGCGCCTATATACATCTTAAAAATAAATGTTACAGATTTAAAAAAATTTCTATCTATGCATTTTTTATGGCTATTTTAAAAAAATCACTCACCAGGATGAAATAATTTATTACTGATTTAAAACATTTTACAAAATAATTTTTTAATGGCATACTACACTATTTCCATGTACACTGTGTTCCAATTTACCATCAAAATTTATGTCTACTAAGTACATAGCATTTTGATAATGCTATCTCGTGTCTCCTTTGCAATTGTTTTCCTTACTTTTTTTTTTATTTTAAATTATTTTCCCAACCTTTCATCATGAGTAAAAGAATTAGTGAGCAAAAAAGTGGTAGTGTGAAAATGATTTGAAAAGTAATCTCATTGGAAGAAAAGCTTGAAATAATAAAGAAAAATGAACAAGGTGAGTCCAGAGCAAAGATAAGACAACACAAAAAATGGGTGAATCAACTACAAGAGCAATTTTAAGCAAAGTTGCTGAATACAAAGCAAAAGTAAAGGATGCTTGTTCATCATGCATGCACTCGAAATCAAAGTATTATAATGATTGAATTAGAGATACTTCTTTCTACATAGATCGAAGATCATAACCCAAAATGGATCCCGCTAAGCACCGACCTTATTAAATCAAAAGCATTAAGTCTCATTGCAACCTTGGAATTTTGAAAGAGCTATCAATGATGGAGAAGAAGAATTCGATGCTAGTGCTGGGTGGTTTGAGCATTTCAAAAAGAGAAATAGCCTATGTAATTTTTAAATCACAGGCGAAGATGCAAGTGCAGATAAGGAGGTGGATGCAAATTATCCAGAGATTTTGAAGAAAATTGTGGAAGAAAGGGGGGGGGGGGGCTCTATTGTGACCAACAAATATTTAATGTCAATGAAACTGGCCTTTTTTGGAAACAAATGCCTTCCAAGACTTTTATCAAATCAGAGAAATCTCAGCCTGTTATAGAGTCGAAATGAAATTACTGCAAGCAATATGTAAGCCATTTGGAAGCACATTCTTCCACGTTGTGCAAATGATTTTAGAGGCTTTTCAAATGAATCTAAGTTAATTAAATCTCATTCTGAGAAAATGAGTTATTCTGACCTGCTAAATTTAGATGCACAGAAGGAAGATCCTGAAGAATATGAAGTAAATTTAATCACCGACAAGCCCAAAGAGATTTCACAGAAATAATTTGAAATTTTTTTTCGTACAATCAAAGTTTTTAAGCAGCACTGCTCAGAGGCTGACCCTGATGAAGACAGAAGCAGTAAAATTTGCATAAGTAGTAGAAGAGGCAATAGGACCATACCGTCAATTGTATGAAAAAAAAAAGAAACAGAATGCCTACCAAACTACATTAGCTCAATTCTTTGTTAAGAAGTAAAATAATAAATTTATATTCTGAATATGTTTTATTGTCTTTCAGCTTCATGGTTTCCCTTTAACTAGGCCCTGAGATATACCCTAATTCTTTTATAAAAAAATTAAGGGTCCCCAAAGAAATTTGAGGAATAAATTATATTTTTTCCCATAGGCTATTACATTCGATTAGTACATTTTTGATTAATGCACCTGTTTTAAAGAACGCATTAGGTGCATTAATCGAGGGATTGCTGAGCTCAAAACCATAATCTTCCCTGCTCAGTTGTACATAATAAATATTACAGACATCACAGAAGCTGAAAAAAAGCAATTATATAGTAAGCCTGTGCAATTTTTTTTCAGAGTAAATGATTATAAAGGTCCAAAAGCTGAGAATGTTCCTTAATACTACAACATTCTGACATTCTTGCCATTAAAAAACATAAAATTTGGTACAAAGAAATCTTTAATTTCTTTTGCTGTGAACTGTACTTAAGCAATACAGTTTCAAAAATCCATAAAATGTTGCTGACCTTCTCTAGTACTACCTGGGTTTTCATCTTCACCTGTTTGGAGTAAATGATTATAAAGGTCCAAAAGGAAAAAGGAAAGCTGAGATTGTTCCTTAATTCTAAGATTGCTACAACATTCTGGCATTGACATTCTTTCCATGTTAGGGTATCCTTGGAATTTTCCATAAAAGTTCCAAGGATACCCTAACAGGAGGGATCTTGCTTGGAGAATTGCATATGGCTGCCTTCCAGTCAATACAATCAAATGGAGAGGTACTTTAATCCAAGACTTTAATCCAAGCATGTTCTACTATATGGAATAGTAGAACATGCATTCTACAGCTGCCCTCTTGCCCTGCATATTTGGAACAGATTATGTAATGCATTGAGCATTCCATCACTTACAACAGGTTCTTTTTTTTTTTTTTTTGCAGTACCCACCACCTGTCAGCAATGGGGAGAGAATTTTGATTTTTTACAATTAATGAATTAAAATACTGTTTATAGAAAGTTAGAAAGAAAAATGGATTTGAAAACTAGGAATATGATATACAAATGCTTTAAAATATTTTATTTTAATGAATTTTATTGTTCGGTCAGACGATTTTTGTATTTAGAAAGAAGCATTCTACAAAATATAAAATTCTGTATATTTTTGTTATGAGAGTTTTTTTAAATGGTTCCATTCTCTTGGATCAATGTGGTCTTATGGTCAATTGCAGGGATGACTGGAGGGTAATCCCAGACAGAGAAGGCAAACTCAAGGCAGTTAACTCAGATAAGGCTAATCACCTGGGTATCTGTCATCTTTGCGCTTTAGTTTCAATTGGCCTTTTGGTTGTTCATCTGCATGAGACTGGTGAAAAAGGAAAATTGACAGCCCTTGTCTATATAACGATATAAAAGACAGGCCTTTTCTCTATATCTCATACTATCTATCTTTTCTTTCTCCCTTTACTTTTTCATCTAATTAAAGGTAAAAACCAGTCCAGGTAGTGGCCTTTCTCATAATGCAGAGCATTACATGTCCGTAAGGAATGTGGATTGCATTATGGAATACTAAGGAAATTGACGTGAAGTCATCAACCTCTATATACAAGTAGCTCAGTTGCAAAGTTACTCTATGAGCAATTTTATTTGCTTACACTTGGATGAAGGATGAAACCAAGAATATAATTTCTTGGCATCTAATTTATAATATAACCAAGTGAAAAAACTTTCACTATCTATCTCTAATCCAGAGTATTTTAGTAATAAGGTGTGCACCTTTTGACTACTTGTATATGGAAATATGACTTCTGCATTAGTTCAACTTTGGTATCACTTCTGGGTTTGGCTTCCACCAATGAGACCTCAATAAGGATCAAAACCAGTCTGGGTAGTAGCGGCCCTTCCCATACCACATGAAACCATATTATTCGGCATTGCATTATAGGATAATAATAATGAAATGATGTGAAGCCATTAGCCTCTATACACAAGTAGCCCAGCAGTGAAGTGACTTTATCCAAGTGTAAGCAACCAAGTGTGCACATAAAGGATGAAACCAAGAATGTAATTTCTTGGCACTTTTAATTTATAATATAACCAAGTGAAAAAAACTTTCATTATTCTATGCTCACTGGGCTAATTTGCTAATGCATATCATCCACATCTTTTCTCGCACCCTTGGCCTATACAACAGCAATCAATATTTTTTCCTGTTGGTTTTATCTCATATAAGACAGCTTCGAATGTACCAGCTTCCTTGCTAAACTTCTGCTCTTACTGTTTGTAAATATTTTGCTATCATCAACAACACTGCTCCTGCCCATTCTGTGCTTTATGCTCTTTTATCATTAGAAGGATAGAATTACATTCTATCCTTCTAACAATATCCTCATCTTTCAATCTTTTACTATATTTCAATGGTTATCGAATTAAAAAAATAATTAAATCACTTCTATGTAATCTACAATAATTATGCAATACACAGTATGTGCAAGAACAGAAGATTGAATAGCTCTTCATATGGAATAACTGGATAATTCAAAAATGGCAATGATATTGGAAATATTGTATTTTCTTTTCCATAATCTATGTCCCATTGTTTATTTCATAATAGATTATTGTGATGAACTTGGGCAACATATAAAACATCATTTGAAAATGCTACTGTACTCTCTATCTATCTACAAAGATAAATGTAATCAATGTGCAAATTGCAGTGGTATGTGAATTTAATTTAATTTTTATTTTGATAAAGATTTTTATACCAAATATTCTAATTAAAAGAGATATATTTGATATATTTTATTGAGTAAGTTCTTTCAAACAAAAGAAAATTGTTCATTATTCTGAAAATTTCATTATTGTGAAGTTTATTATGCTGGAATTTGACCTCTATTGATAATTAAATGCCATATAATCTAAAGAAATATAATATTTCAAGACTATTGAAGTTTCTTACCTGAACTAGATTTTGTATGCATTGCAAAAAATACCAGTGGTAAAACCACATCTGCATGATTTCGAAATACATCTGGGCTATGGGTGGAAATAGCATGTACTGTAAAAGCACACACAGACTGAACAGCTTCATCTATTGAATCACATAAAGAACAAACCTTTTTTTAGTACAAGTTTCACATAGCTAATTTAGACCACTTAAAATTTGGAATTAAATTTCATTGCAGCAATAACCCATACCTTCATTTTCCATGTACCACTTTTGCAGCTTTGCTATAAGTTTTTCAACACTGCTATCTTTTGCAACCTATTAAAAAAAAGAAAAAGAAACTGCTAAGGAAGTGAAGGAAGCTGCATAATCTATTTCTATATATAGTATACAGTAATTGATACTATTATTAGGTACTACTACTACTAATAATATACCGTTAGATACTACATTAAACAGCAAATGATTTTCATCACCTAGTGTGTGTATGTGAGACCACCATCCTGCTCTACATGCAACAGCCCAAGAAAAGTTTGTCTTGTAAGAATGATTTTTGGATATCTTTAGTTCATTCATGGTACTAACATATTACAGATTTACAACTTCTCATAGGTGGAATTCACAAAATACAGCAAATCACATGAAATCTAACAACCTACAAAAATCAATCATTCCAATGAATGTCAATTACAGAATTCCATGATTACATCCCATCAGACAGCACCGTATATTGTACATTCCCAAGGGTATATACATCAGGAAATTAATAATGATAATATGAACACTGAACCACCTACATAACATCTGCCAAGTTTGAGAATTGCTTGTTCTGAACTTTGCAGGTGCTAAATGTCCATTATATCCATTTTTAACTAATTTTTTGAATACAAAAGCTCCCATTCCACTAGCTAATGATTCCAAACTAAAGGATCCTCTCCAACAGAGCCACAGCAGAAATCACGTTATACAACTCAGTATGTGTGCACACCAGCGGCGTCATGTGATCATTTCGGTTGGGTGTGCTGTCATGTTTTCCAGGAAGGGGGGAGGGAAGGTTGGAGACAAATAATTATAAACGTCTTTTAGCTTTTTTTATGTAATTATTTGTCGATGTAAACTATAAATACATTATTTTCATTTTGCATCGATTTTAATGATCTTTAATTCTTGGGAAAAAAAAAAAAGGCATTCAGAATTAATAGTTTTTAGCACAATTTCATATATTTAAAAATTGACTGGTATTTTATTAAAAATCAACTAATTAATTAATTCTAAATTAAATTATTTCAGTTTAAAAGCAAAAAAAATCATAAAACTAACAAGTAAAATAATATTAAATTACATACATTTACCTTTTTAAAATGTATTTTTTTTGTTTAAATTTGTTTCACTATAAATTTACAATTCACTCTGTAACTTACTAGACAGAGGGCAAACTAACCAGTCACTGTTCACAAATGAAAAAGATGAACCAAAACAGGAACACGAGTTTTATTACTGCAATAAAACACGTGTTCTATGGCTACCCCGCAAAACAGGCCAACCCATAATAAAATTTAAAGATAGACAACGTGTTCCCAGGGTTGAGGGTGTAAGATTACATATCTCAATCAATTTTACGATTAATTTGTGGAATTTTTTAATCGATCCCGGAGGAAGTGCATCGTCCCCCTGCAGACATCCATGACTGTGGGATTGCATTTTATCAATATATGAAAGTTTTTAGAGGGCATAGAGCAACAGCACTCATCTTAATTGGTCCAATGCAATTAATTGCAGGATAACTTTGAATACTTCTGCGTAGACTGGGGGAACAATCTGTTTTATGATTGATTAGAAAACACCAAAAGTATGTCTGCATTATTCTTCCTATATATTCCTCACATATCTGTCTATAAAACATCGGTAATACCCTAAAAATTTGAGTAAAAAGCAATGACATTATAAAATGGAGTACTCCAAAACAAAAATAGGCTAAATAGTCATAAAAATAATATTCCCCCACGAGCTCCAAAGACGATGCACTATCGAAATGGCTTACACTCCTTCATTTCCACCCCTGATCTTATCCCATCATATCCTTCTCCTTCCCCAAAAGTTTCTATCTTTCACCTCATTCCCAAAGAATTCTCTGCCCACCTTTAAAAAAAAAAACCCGGGTTTTTAAAAATTCACATACCTCACCAATAATTCTCTCACATCTCTCTATCCCCACATTTCCATCCCCCACTTTTCCTTCAGTCATACTTCAACAGCAGATAAATGTTTATTGCCGCTGAATAAGAAGACAATCAGCAACATCTCACAAAGGTATGTCGGAATTATTCTTCCTACATATTCTTCATATATCTGACTATAAAACATCAGTAATGCCCTAAAAATTGAGTAAAAAGCCAATGACATTATAAAAAAGGGGTACTCCTAAACAAAAATAGGCCTAAACAGCTATAAAAATAATCATGATAGCATTGTTCCAGCTGTTTGGTATTTATTAAACAGATTTTTTATGTTAATATTTCTCTTGCGGCTTTAATCATTTCTATTGTAATTTCATCTTCTCCTGGCATTTTATTATTTTTCATATCTTTCAGTGCTTGTTCTATTTTGAAATTTTGTATTTTTTAAAAACTTTCTTCTTCCCATTCTTCTGGTTTCCATGTAACAGTATTTTCGAGAGTGCTTGTGGTGTTATATAACCTTTATGCTATGCTTTTTTTTTTATCTTTGATATCTCGTCCATTTTCAAAAATCTAGTATTCTTTCTTCTTTTTCCTATTGTGAGACTAGTTTGCAGTACTATTATACTTTTGTTATCTTTTCTCTGGATGATATACTGACAATTATTTTGGTACATAATCCAGGTTTTCATTACATTACACAACACTAAAATATTCTTTTAGACAAAAGTAGTTGATTTTAAATAACTATAGGTTGAATACAAAAATGACTTAAGATAAATTACGAAAATGCCTTTTTGTTCTGCAGGCATCAGAACTATTCAGTTACACCGAATCAGTTCCAAGTTAAACAATTTCAAGGCATAAAAGTATGTAACAATTACCTTATGACATACAGTGATATATCTTGAAAGTTTATTTTTCACTTGGTTAGACTATAACAAATATAGTTTAATCCTTTATCCAAGTGTGAGCAAACAAAGTTTGCGCCTAAAAGTATCTTCAGGTGGTACAACACCGGGCAACTCGTTGCAAAGGTGGAGCATGCTAACATCACTCCTATCTCAGTATCTCCCATAATGCAAAACACATCTCCTTGCAGATATGTCTAATGTTATGCATTAAGGGAAGGGCCACTACCCAGACTAGTTTCGACCTTTATTGCGGTCTCTTCAGTGGGAGCCAGGCCCAAGTGGAGATACCAGGAAGAAGCATTAGCAAGGTCATCTCTACCTATAGGAGTTGCCAAACGGTGTGCTACCTTTTCAATAAATTACTCTGGATTTAGAGAAAGATGTTGAAAGTTTATTTTTCACTTCGTTACACTATAATAAATTTAGTTTGATCCTTTATCCAAGTGTGAGCAAACAAAGTTTGCGCCTGAAAGTATCTTCAGGACTGGGGTAAGGTGGTACAACATCAGGCAACTCGTTGCAAAGGTGGAGCAAGCTAACATCACTCCTATCTCAGTATCTCCCATAATACAAAACACATCTCCTTGCGGATACGTCTAATGTTATGCATTAAGGGAAGGGCCACTACCCAGACTAGTTTAGACCTTTATTGAGGTCTCTTCAGTGGGAAATACTGAGACAGGAGTGATGTTAGCATGCTCCACCTTTGCAACGAGTTGCCCGATGTTGTCCCACCTTATCCCAGTCCTGAAGATACTTTCAGGTGCAAACTTTGTTTGCTCACACTTGAATAAAGGATTAAACTAAATTTATTATAGTCTAATCAAGTGAAAAATAAACTTTCAACATCTTTCTCTAAATCCAGAGTAATTTATTGAAAAGGTGGCACACCGTTTGGCAACTCCTATAGGTACAGATGACCTTGCTAATGCTTCTGCCTGGTATCTCCACTTGGGCCTGGCTCCCACTGAAGAGACCTCAATAAAGGTCGAAACTAGTCTGGGTAGTGGCCCTTCCTTTAATGCATAACATTATATATATCCGCAAGGAGATGTTTTGCATTATGGGAGATACTGGGATAGGAGTGATGTTAGCTTGCTTCACCTTTGCAACGAGTTTCCCGGTGTTGTACCACCTTACCCCCAAGTCCTGAAGATACTTTCAGGCACAAACTTTATTTGCTCACACTTGGATAAAGGATTAAACTAAATTTATTTAGTGATATATCTGTAATGCTGTTAATTGTCAAATGAAACAGCTTTGTTTATGTGCTAAGAAAGAAAGATCATTTCCTAATTTTTGTATTGTGAAGTTAAAATGAATTTGGCAAGTGCATTCTTATCATGCAAAATCTCACGATAAGAATGGTGGAGAATTTACTGAGTTGTTGTGAGATAACTTCATCACGCAGCATGTGAAGAAGGAATTCGAGGTCAAAGAGTGTTCGATTTGATCATAGCATCAGAAGGAGGGGGGGTCTCAGTTAAGAATGTGACTATATTACTACCAGTTGGTGATAGTGATCATGCTGCACTTTTTAGGAAGTAGCTAACTGTAGTTGTTCCAATTAGGACAGGTTACATGGTGAACTACAAAGCTAGAAATTATGACAAACTCAGGAAATGTACTATATTTGGTCCCATGGTATCAGTCACTGCATGGAAAAGATATTAGCAATGCATGGGAATCTTTGAAAAAGTGTTTAAATGAGATTATCTGAATGTATCCCAGGAGTTCAAAGAACAAATAGGGAGGGAGTGAAATGGATGTGAAACCTTATTAAGTAAGAGGAGTAATGAAATCTATAAAGCGTAGGTCAGAAAAGTTATGATTATTGTGAGTAAAGCTAAATTGGGGTATGAAAAGAAATTGGCTATGCAAGCTAAAGGCAATCCAAAAGAATGTTATCATTTTAGTAAGTGGTGTTGGTAGTTTTCCTTTTCAGTCGTTTATGACTCTAGGTGACTTTGCAAGCATTGCCCAAAAGTGTTCTTGGTGAGATTTTTTAGGGTAGTTCACCATTGCTCTCCCCCCCCCCATTTTATCCAGGCTCAGGGCCGTCATATATCTGGGATGTATTCATGACTGTAATCCATCTGTGTTTATGGGGCCAGTTTGCCTGTTCTGGGGGATGAAAAATCTGAGTTTCCAGGTGAACCCCCCCCCCCTCCCACCTCTGTATGACTGTCTAATTCATCTTTCATCAAAAGAGACCAGATAAAGGTCTCTTTCCTCATAACTGACGAGTTTCGAACCCAGGTCTTTCCAACCAAAGGGCTTCATCTATACTGACTGAGCTACGGAGACTCATGCTGCAAGAAAAAAAAGAATGTGGAAGAATAACTTTAGTGAATTAAGATGGTACCCTTGTGTCAGAAGCAGATGAGATAATTCGAATAATGAGTGCTCAATGAGATCAATCAACCAGGTATAGGAGGTCCTACAACTGTTGTATAATCTGGATCAGAATTCAGCAATAGGGAAAAATGGGATATCAGCACATATGCTCAAGTAATGGTCAGTCAAACTGGCAAGGCTCTTGATGTTTGTATTTGAGGTTCAGTTCAGGAAATATTCCACAGAATTGGAAATGTGTGAAACTTCCATGTGTGTCTGACTGCCAACCTATCAGCATTTCTGAAGCAGTTGAAGATTTTTAGAGAAGTTGGTAAGAAATAACATACAGAAATGGGTTGACAGACAAATCACACTTTGCAAGAAACAGCATTGGTTTATTAAAAGAGGGTCATGTTTTAGCAATTTGCTCTTATTTTATATCAATTTTATTGCTCCATTGGATACACAATTGATGTCTGTATTTGAGGTTCAGATTAGGAAAGATTCTGCAGAATTGGAAATGTGTGATAGTTACATGTGTGTCTGACCTCTGGAGCTGTAATGAAGATTTTAGAGAAGTTGGTAAGTAATGGAATACAGAAAAATAAATAGAAATGGGTTGACAGACAAGCCATACTTTGCAAGGAACAGCATCAGTTTACTAAAGGAGGGTCATGTTTTAGCAATTTGCTCATATTTTATATCAATATCATGACTCCACTGGATATGAAATGATACTGTTTGATTTTGCTAAGGCATTTGAATGGAATACCACATCAAAGATTGTTTCCTAAAATGGAGAATATGGGATTGGAATATAAACTCCTGACTTGAATAAGTGGATTGGTAATAGATAGGCATCAAAAAGTGGTATATGGTGGGTGTGAATTTGCCAAATTTAAGGTGAGTAGTGGTGTACCACAGGGATCAGTGCTTAGACCATTGTTGTTATTATATACATTAATGATATTGGGAAGGATCTGACAGGAAGTGTTCATCTGTTTGCTGATGATGCAAAGATAGGGAGGACAAGAGTCCTTGATGCTAATGATATTTCATGCTTAGAATGATTTGGATAGGCTGGAAATGTTCGAACAACGAAAAGTCAGCTACTGGAACAAATCTGAAAGCACACCCCAACTCAATATCACCAGAGTTAAAAATCAGTATTATCAACATAAGAAGCCTGAATGGCAAAGAAACAGAGCTAGCTGAGAAATTAGATAAGTACCAGATCAACATAATAGGGGTGACTGAAACAAAAAAGACAAAAACTGGTGAGCTCTTTGTGAGCAATAAATACAAAATGTTATATTCAGGCAATGACAACCAAGGAAAAGGAGTAGCCATAGTATTCAACACAAAATATGAGGCTAATCTTCTTGAATGGCAGGCAGACTCAAGTAGAGTGATGTGAGCAAATATCAGAATGGGGAATCGGACAATGAGACTTATATGTGCCTATGGTTCCACAGAAGTGGAGGAATTTTTTGATGCTTTAAAGAAAGAAACTGACACAATGAAAAAGGAAACGTTGGTTCTTGTTGGGGATCTAAATAGCAGAGTAGGAAATGATTGTCAGACATACAAAAATATTTTGGGAAAATTTGGAGAAAAGAGCAAAGCTAATAATAATGGCAAATATCTGTTGGATTTCTGCTCAGGACATGGACTGGTTATTGCTAACAACATGTTCCAACAGAAAAATGTGCACAAATTCACATGGAGAGAAGAGAGGACATTAGAGTGTACAGATGATTTGAAATTGGAAGAGATCACTATTTAGTCTTGAGCAGGATAAAATTGAATTTCATATTGAAAAGAATAACACGTAAGAAAGTTTTAAAGAAAATAAAAGTCGAACAGCTCTCAGATGTGAACTGTAGACTAAAATACACAAAGCTTATTGAAGAAAAAATGAAAGAGTTTGAGAACAGGTGGTAAGAAGCTGGTAAGATATTCTGGAGGTTGTTGAAGAAGCTTAGAAATGGAGGAAAGATTGCTGTGAAAGGAGTTAGAGACGATAAAGGTGATATGAAAACAGGAGAAAAAGATATCCTTGAAGTATGGAGTAATTACTTCGAAAAATTGCTAAATGAAACAAGCAGTGATAGCACAGTGGTAAAAAACACTCAACAGGCATACAGTCAGGAATACATATCCATACTTGAAGTGTAAAAAGCCATCAAAGGCTTGAAATGTGGAAAGGCAGCAAGAGTAGATGATATTCAACCAGAAATGCTGAAGTATGGTGGAATAAAAGTCTTACAGTGGCTGCACTGCATAGTTCAGAAGGCCTAGACAGAGGGACGAATTCCCGATGATTGGAGTAGAGCTCTAATAGTGCCCATATATAAAAAGGGAAATAAAACTGAATGTGAGAATTACAGAGGTATTTCCCTACTGAGTGGTGGTAGCAAGATTTATGCCAGTATACTTGAGAAACAGTTGAAAAGAATTGTGGAAGAAAAGCTTGATGAAGAAAACAAGCTGGATTCAGGCCAAATAGAGGCTGTCAGGATCAGATCTTCACTTTACATGACAAATAGTTGAGAAATCATGGGAATATAACAAAGATCTGTATTTAAGTTTTGTCAATCTGGAAAAGGCATATGACCAGGTGCCAAGAGAGAAGCTATTCAATATGCTACAGTTATATGGTGTCAATGGGCATTATATCAAGCAATACTTAGTCTTCATTTGAGTTGCAAGTCAGCAGTTAGAATTGAAGAAAGTACAGGGAGATGGTTTAATGTTAAATCTGGTGTGAGACAAGGATGTACATTATCCCCTCTGTTATTCATTATCTATATGGATCACATTATGATGGAAAGTGGTGTTAAACATGATATCAGAATTGGAGATGTTAATGTATGCTCTTTGCTTTATGCAGATGATGTTATACTTCTAAATAAATCCACTACAAATTTGCAAGATTCCCTGACTAAATTGAATAACTGTTGTAATAGATATGGTATGAAGGTCAGCAATAAAAAGAGAAAGACAAAATATTTAGAATCGTTGAAAATGTCAACTGTGATGTGAATGGAGAACCTGTGGAACAAGTAAAACATTTCAGCTACTTAATTACAAGTAGCTGAAATAATATGGAAATAGACAACAGAATCAACAAAGCCGGTATGGTAATGTTAGATCCTGAGTGAAGTCTTGCAAAGAAATCATTAATTCAGAATCTAACATACTAACCACACAGATAAAGAGAAATACCTGAACATCAGCTGAAATTAAAGTGAAACTTCTTCACATATGTATAAACTTGCATTAATTTTATGTACCACGTATTTAATCTATTGTGATCATATTAAGATCAAATTAATGAATGTCTTAAAACAGGAATAGTTTAACTTATTTTAAGCCTCACTTAAGCTGTACAGAATGACTGTGAGTCACCAAATAGATATTAAGTAACAATTAATAGAAGGTATACAACTACACATGTCCAGCATAATGCTGGCAGCAAGAGCTTACGCGGAAGGTACGTCGACGCAAATTCCGTGAATACAAGAGCATAACAGCAAAGGGGAGAGCAAGGGATGAACCCAAGGGGAGAAAAGATATAAGTTGTGTGCAAAAGGAGACTCAGAAAAAGGGGGTGCTCGAACGAAGAATATAAGGGAATGAGCGCTGTATCGGCGGGCTCTTGTCTTATCGTTTTCCTGGTTTGTGGTTCGGAAGTTAGCCAGTGGTTCGAGTAAGGGGAATGAAGCATCAGTGCTATGATGTCGAACTGCGAGTTTTCCTGAGAATGCTGTACGATTCCATGCAGAGCTGAAGGTGAGATTTCCAGCCCTAGCAGAATCGAGCCCTCGCTGAAAAGTCCCATTGAGAGGAATAGAGATGTTTCCTGAGACGCAGAGAATCGAGTCCGTGATCGGCAGTAATTATGAAGACAGCGTTGCCCCTATGCTGGCATAAGGACAACCAATAAACAAGAGGTAACCAGACATACACGTGGTGCTGAAACACGTTGGGAAAAAGTTCGGCAAAGTAGAATTACTCTATTATGTGTTTAGAATTCCTTAGAAGAGAGAAAATTATTTGTGAATGTAAATTATGAACATTATTCTAAAGAACTTTGTGGACAGACCCCAATTAGATAGTAAAACCCCTTTTGAGAATAAAAAGGGTTGTTTAGAAGAGATCTTTTGTGTTGTATGTGATTGAATTAACATAATGAGGTTAGGAATGTAGATTTATTACAACGGAATAACATTAGAATGTTTGTCATGTCATCTTATGAATAGCACGCAGAAGGAATTTTAGCTTAACATACCAATTGCAATCTATCCCATTTTCCAGTTACTGTGTATTACATGCTTTATAACCTTTGATTTAATTTAGAGTATGTTAATCTCTTAACTCAAGCTTCTCTATTTAGCATTAAAACAAAAATTCATCATCATCATCATCAAATTCCTGCCATGTACCCTCAAGGGGTGTACAGGATATGACAGTACTACATGAAAAAATTACATCATCACTAACTTCCTATCTACAATTTTCCTCCAAATCAGTCTGTTACTTGTCAAGACTCCAACATTATCAGATCTTATATTTCTATCGTCTAAGGCACTTTGTACCGTATCAATCCACCTATATCTTGGTCTTCCTCTGGGTCGTTTTCCTGCCAACCTGGCAGAGAACACTTGTTTTGCTAATCTTTCCTCTCCCATTCTATTTAAGTGACCATACCATCTGAGATTAGCTCTGCTAACGCATTCCTGGATGCTGACAATGTCAAGTTCTTTCCTAATATCCTCATTTTTAATATGATATTGCCATTGATGCCATCTGTTCACGCCTCTAATCTTTCTCAGGACTCTCATATCTGCGGTCTCTAGTCTTTGGTCAAGTGTTTTACTTCTGACCCAGCTCTCAGATCCATAAGTTAAAATTGGTTTGAATACAGTCTTGTATACAGCTAGTTTAGTGTTCCGACTAATTTCTTTCTTATTCCATATGAATTTATTCAATTGACTTCCCACGATACCAGCTTTGCTGATTCTGTTGTCTATTTCTATATTTAGTTTACCATCTTCAGTAAAAATTGTGCCTAAGTAGCTGAAATGTTTTACTTGTTCCACCGGTTCTCCATTCACAACACAGTTGACATTTTCAATGATTCTGCCTATTTTCATTGTTTTTGTCTTTTTATTGCTGACCTTCATACCATATCTATTACAACAGCTATTCAATTTAGTCAGAGAATCTTGCAGACTTGTAGCGGATTTATTTAGAAGTATAACATCATCCGCATAAAGCAAAGAGCTGACATTAACATCTCCAATTTTGATATCAGGTTTAATACCACATTCCTTCATAATGTGATCCATATAGATAATGAATAACAGAGGGGATAATGTACATCCTTGTCTCACACCAGATTTAACATTAAACCATCTTCCTGTACTTCCTTCAATTCTAACTGCTGACTCACAACTCAAATAAAGACTAAGTATTGCTTGATAAAATAAAAAATGATGGTACAACATGACAAAAAATAAAACAAAAATTGAATGTATGAATTTCTTTAGTGCATTTTGCTTTGATATTCCAATAAACATGTTTTATTTACGTAAACCTGAGTCATGCCTGATTCTGATTTACCACTTATAAAAATAGAACCTATTTTGGCGGGAAGGAATTAGAATATGTATATAATTATAGATTTAGGTCACGACCGCAGTCTGAATCTATACGGCCGTGTTAAAATAAATCATTGTGTAAGAATGCTTCAGAAGCTAGTATTGTCTCCCTGAGAAAGGATCTTTTCTGCAATAGGATACTGGCTGGTGCAGCATAATAAAAATTTGCAAGTATCCAAAGAAGAAACAATCCTAGATGTAAGTATATTAGGCCCGATATCTGAAGAAGTAGATTAGCAATTGAAAGATAGAATAGGAAGATATAAATCAGTAAAATATAGAAAAAGCAATGATGTAACAGTAGGAAGTCAACTGAATAAATTCATATGGAATAAGAGAGAAATTAGTCAGAACACTAAATTAGCTGTATACAAGACAGTGTTCAAATCAGTTTTAACTTATGGATTGGAGAGCTGGGTCAGAAGTAAAACACTTGACCAAAGACTAGAGACCGCAGATATGAGAGTAATGAGAAAGATTAGAGGTGTGAACAGATGGCATCAATGGCAATATCATATTAAAAACGAGGATATTAGGAAAGAACTAGACAATGTTAGCATCCAGGAATGCGTTAGCAGAGCTAATCTCAGGTGGTATGGTCATTTAAACAGAATGGGCGAGGAAAGATTAGTAAAGCAAGTGTTCTCCGCGAGGTTTGCAGGAAAACGACCAAGAGGAAGACCAAGATATAGGTGGATTGATATGGTACAAAGTGCCTTAGACAATAGAAATATAAAATCTGATAATGTTGGAGTCTTGACAAGTAACAGACTGATTTGGAGGAAAATTGTAGATAGAAAGTTAGTAATGATGTAAATTTTTCATGTAGTACTATCATATCCTGTACATCCCTTGAGAGTACATGTCAAGAATTTGATGATGATGATGGAAATGTTGGCAAATGATAATGGCTGTAAATTCAATATCAGTAAATGTAAAGTTATGCACTTTAGCATGATAAGATTTCCAATGGCGCATTATATTGGTGGGGTTATGTTACAAGAAACTGATGAGGCTTGGAGTTATGGTGGATAGGAATTTGAAGTTCAGAGGTCACATAGCAAAAACTGCAAATGCAACTGAGAGGAAAATTGAAATGAACTTTCACATATAAGTTTATGACATGGGAAGCTTCGTTCCATCTCCTGCTGTGCACAAGTACTGTTCTACCGAGTCATTGTGTGCTTTATTATCTCTTAGAACTTTCATCCATACTGCTACACGTTAACTCATACTACAGCAGTGTATACATGATAGTTCAAGAGTTTCGTTATAATGGTGTTTGCTATAGTAGTCAACTGTGGTTTATTCTAAAAAATGGGAATAATGATATTAGAAAGCACCATTTCTACAGAAGTAAAAGAGTAAAATTTTAGAGATTAATCTAAATAATTGCAGGAAAGAGGGAAATTTTTTTATAATGAATTTTATGAATTGCAAAATATTTTACGAAATGTTAATATTTCATACATTTATTTCTTTTATATCAATAATGACAAACATTTTATTTTTAAAATATGTATGAATTATAATTTTTAAAACTTTTTTGATAAACAATGAAGAAAATTTAGAATATAGTGGGTGTCTGCTGTGATTGATTGAAACTGAAAAAATATGGTAAGTAAATTTCCACCAATTTCAGCCATAAGCAAGACTTATGATAATTTCTGTTAACATAACTTTTTCATGTCTTGTTGCAAATCACTTCAGCAGTTTCTTTTCAAGAAGCAGTTAAATTACCTTATTTGGCTTAACCACTTTCATGGAGCTTTCCATATTGCATTGCAAGCCTTTACTAATGATAATGGTTATCACACTTCACCATAACATACGCCTATTTGCACTGTTCAAGTGCAACCTCTTGACTGAGTATTATGCACAATACGTACCCAGAGAATGTTTTACATGTCTCACTTCTGTACTTTTATGTTGCCTGCACAATATATCTCATTACAGTGGAAAAGATCAGACAAAAAACTGAAGATTTGTACCTTTCTCTCTGACTAATTCTCATGTAACATATCAAATGGGATAGTTAATTTAGGACATACAGGTAGCCTGGAGACTAAGGCAATACTACAGTTTCTATACATGCATGCTAGAAGAATCAAAATGTTTTCCCACTTGGTTATACCATAAATTAAATATACCAAGAAATTATATGCCTGGTTTAATCCTTTATTCAAGTGTAAGAAAACTATTTCAGTTACAAAACATCCGATCTCTTAAAGCGTTCGAACAAAATAGGAGTGTTATGGGATCCTTTGCTGCTTTGAACCCACCAACAGTTTTTTGCATTTTTGATACGTAAGTTCTGTTTGGCATTTTTTTCCAGAAAAGGCCGGTTTCATCCATATTCCAAACTTGTTCATGAGTGTAACATCCATCTTCAATTATTTTAGCAAGTTTTTGTGGAAATGCTTTAGCAGCTGTTTCATCAGCAGAAGCCGTTTCACCTTTAATTTTTATATTATGAAGAGTATGTCTTTTAATAAACTTAGCCAGCCAACCATTGCTTGCATGAAATTCATATTTTTTCATCGTTGAGATGAAGTATCTGGATGCATTTTTTAATTTGTTCATAAAATCTCAATGCTGATTGCTTGATGGAATTTCCATCAACTGGCATTCTTTTTTGTACATTATCTTCTATCCACATTATTAAAGCTTTTTTGGCCATTTCTAGAACAACATGTCTTGTGTATGATGATAATTTCACACTGGATTTAGTACCAGAACATACCACTTTTCTAATAGCCTCTTCATTTTTCTTTATTGATCTGACAGTTGATTCACGGACTCCAAAATGCTTACCCACAGCCGTCGCACCTTCCCCAGTTTGAAGACGATCTAAAATTTGAATTTTTATATCCAAGGAAACGGCTTTCCTTTTTTTTTTTTTGGTTATCGGCAACATCATGTGAGGGCTGGATTAATATCTTCAGTTAATGAAATGAAAGTTTGAAAATTACATATAGTTTACTATTTATTATTTCTTAGCAAAATTATTAATTTTATAATGCAATTTTTATTTTGATTTCACTTAACAAATGCAAATGCAAAAAAAAAGGCAGTAACTCTTGTCTACTCCAACACCAAATTCAAACTGCTAAGAACTGCTTTTAAATGCGCAGTCAGTTATGTAATTCCAATAAATGAAATTCGTAAGAATGTAGAATTTTCTTAATTGAAACGAGCATTCAATTCTACAAAATTCTCAGAATTTCCTTGATTTACTGATTTTAGACTTTAGATTGGTCACTTAAAAGTGAATAAAAATCGCGTAAAAAATTCACATAAAAAGAGGTTTAGGTGTATATACAAAGATAATAAAATAAAAATAAATGAAAAATGTCTGAAAAAATAATCTATAAACCAAGGAGTAACACAGGGATGCCCTCTATCTCCAACATGTTTCAATATTTGTATTAATGAAATATTAACACAGTGGAACATTAAAGAATACAGGTATAGAAATTTCCCAGAATAACAAAATAAATACACTATTATTTGCAGATGATCAGGTAATAATATCAGATAAGGAAGACAATTTACAAAGAGCAATATATTTTAAATTTTAATTAAATTATATAATTTAAATTATATATAATTTAAACATTATAGTAGAACAGTTTAGAATAAAAATATCCATAGATAAAACTAAAACTAAGACAAACTCCAGTTAGAAGTAAAATAGTTAAAATAATCATCATCATCAAATTCTTGACATTTACCCTCAAGGGGTGTACAGGATATGATAGTACTACATGAAAAATTTACATCATTACTCACTTCCTACCTACAATTTTCTGCCAAACCAAATTTAAAATAGTTAAAATAATCATCATCATCAAATTCTTGACATTTACCCTCAAGGGGTGTACAGGATATGATAGTACTACATGAAAAATTTACATCATTACTCACTTCCTACCTACAATTTTCTGCCAAATCAATCTGTTACCTGTCAAAGCTACAACCTTGTCAGATCTTATATTTATATATCTATCTTCAAAGGCACTTTTTACCGTATCAATCCACCTTTATCATAGTCTTCCTCTGGGTCTTTTTCCTGCCAACCTGGCAGAGAGAACACTTGTTTGGCTAATCTTTCCTCGCCCATTTGGTTTAAGTGACCATACCACCTGAGATTAGCTCTGCTAACGCATTCCTGGATGCTGACAATGTCAAGTTCTTTCCTAATATCTTCGTTTTTAATATGATATTGCCATTGATGCCATCTGTTCACGCTCCTAATCTTTCTCAGAACTCTCATATCTGCAGTCTCTAATTTTTGGTCAAGTGTTTTACTTCTGACCTAGCTCTCAGATCCATAAATTCAAATTGGTTTGAACACTGTCTTGTATATAGCTAATTTAATGTTTTGGCTAATTTCTCTCTTATTCCATATAAATTTATTCAGTTGACTTCCTACCAGCTTTGTTGATTCTGTTCTCTATTTCCATATTTAATTTACCATCTTCACTAAAAATTGTGCCTAAATAGCTAAAATGTTTTAGTTATTTAGGCACAATGTTCTATAGGTTCTCCATTCACAATGCAGCTGATATTTTCAATGCTTCTGCCTATTTTCATTATCTTTGTCTTGTTATTGCTGACCTTCATATCTATCACAACAGTTATTCAATTTAGTCAGCGAATCTTGCAGACTTGTAGCGGATTTATTTAGAAGTTTAACATCATCCATATAAAGGAAGGAGCTGACATTAACATTTCCAATTTTGATATCAGGTTTAATACTACTTTCCATCATAATATGATCCATATAGATGATGAATAACACACGAGATAATGTACAGCCTTGTCTCACACCAGATTTAACATTAAACCTTCTTCCTGTACTTTCTTCAATCCTAACTGCAGATTCACAACTCAAATAAAGACTAAGTAATGCTTGACATAATGATCCACTGACACCATATAACTGTAGCGTATTGAATAGCTTCTCTCTTGGCATTTTGTCATGCTTTTTCCAGATCTACAAAACTTAAATACAGATCTTTGTTATATTCCCATGACTTTTCAACCATTTGTTGTAAAGTGAATATCTGATACTGACAGCCTCTATTTGGCCTGAATCCAGCTTGTTCCTCACCAAGCTTCTCTTCCACAATCCTTCTCAAGTATACTCGCATAAATCTTAACAGGAACACTCAGTAGAGAAATACCTCTGTAATTTTCACAATCAATTTTATTTCGCTTTATATATATGGGTACTATGAGTGCTCTACTCCAATCATTTGGAATTCATCCTTCTGTCCAGGTCCTCTGAACTATGCAGTGTAGCCACTGTAAAACTTTTATATCTCCATACTTCAGCATTTCTGGGTCGAATATCATCTACTCCTGCTGCCTTTCCAATTTCAAGCCTTTGATGGCTTTTTCCACTTCAGGTATGGATATGTATTCCTGACTGTATGCCTGTTGAGTGTTTTTTACCACTGTGCTATCACTGCTTGTTTCATTTAGCAATTTTTCGAAGTAATTACTCCATACTTCAAGGATATCTTTTTCTCCAGTTTTCATATCACCTTTATCATCTCTAATTCCTTTTACAGCACTCTTTCCTCCATTTCTGAGCTTCTTCAACAACCTCCAGAATATTTTGCTACCTTCTTGATATTTATTTTCTATGTTCTTGCCAAAGTCCTCCCATGACTTTTGTTTAGCTACTTTTACACAGTGTTTAGCTTTCTTACATTTGTCTCTGTATTCTCTAAGAGCAAAAGCTGACTTATTTGCCAGGAACTTTTGATAAGCTTTCTTCTTTTCCTTCAATGCCTCTTTAACTTCCTGTATTTTTCTATCCTAGCAGACAACCTCACCATATGCCTCTCTGGAAAAATCAATCAATGTTTTCTTTAGAGCTTGCCACTGAATCTCCAAGGTCTGATTCCTGTTCTCAAACTCTTTCATTTTTCTTGAATAATGTTTGTATATTTTAGTCTATAGTTCACATCTAAAAGCTGCTCAACTTTTTCACGATAAAATTGAAATATGAAATTCAATTTTATCCTGCTTAAGACTAAATGGTGATCACTTCCAATTTCAAATCCTCTGTACACTCTAGTGTCCTGCACCAGAGAGAAAACATCACTATCAACAATAATATAGTCAATGAGACTTATCTTATTCCTTGCCTCTTCTCTCCATGTGAATTTTCTGCACATTTTTATGTTGGAACATGGTGTTAGTAATAAATAGTCCATGTCCCGAGCAGAAATCCAACAAGTATTTGCCATTATTATTAGCTTTGCTATTTTCTCCAAACATTCCTAAAATATTTTTGTATGTCTGACAATCATTTCCTACTCTGCTATTTAGATCCCTAACAAGCACCAACTTTTCCTTTTTCATTGTGTCAGTTGCTTTTTCTAAAGCATCAAAAAATTCCTCCACTTCTACCTTAGTAGAACCTTCTGTGGGACCATAGGCACAAATAAGTCTCATTGTCCAGTTCCCCATTCTCATATTTGTCCACATCACTGTACTTGACACTGCCTGCTATTCAAGAAGACTAGCCTCGCATTTTGTGTTGAATACTATGGCTATGCCTTCTTTTTCCTTGATTGTGATTGCCTGAATATAACATTTTGTATTTATTGCTCAGAAAGAGCTCACCAGTTTTTGTCTTTTTTGTTTCAGTCACCCCTATTATGTCGATCTGGTACTTATCTAATTCCTCAGCTAGCTCCATTTTTTTGCCATTCAGTCTTCTAATGTTGATAGTATCAATCTTTAACTTTGGTGATATTGAGTTGGGGTGAGTTTTAGGATTTTTTCCAGTAGCTGACTTTTCGCTGTTCGCCCTGGTGAAAACAATGGGGGCCTTGTTTAACTGGGCACCGCCCCAGCCAGCATGAAATTCTATCATGTTGTACCATCATTTAATATTGTGGTTTAAGCCAATAAGAATACAATTTGGTTGGCTAAATCCCAAATTGCCAGCCCATCCTTATTCGTTCAGTATCCAGGTAGATACCTAACAGGGTGCATCACGAGAAGGTGAGGATTGGACATAAGGTCAGAAGCCCTGGCTGGTTCTCCACATTCCTTTAAAGGCTATGTGGAGGTCTCCTCTCAGTTATACAGCTTTGACCCTGGTTAAAATAATAGAACACAAATACTTTCAGTTATCTTGAATGTGAATTATTATCGGTTGAAGGAGAAAAAGACAAAATTAAAACCTTCAAAATTTTTACAGATAATAGGACTGAAAAATAGAACATTCAATCCAAATTTCGTACAAAAAGAAACATGCTTGCAAATATACAATAATTTAGCAGTACCCACATTATTATATGTAGTGAAATTTTGCCAATAAACAAACAAGACAACTAAAGAATAAAAACAAGTGTAATGAGATTCACGAGAAGAACTGCAAAATACACATTATTAGACAATAAAAAGAATTAAGATATTTTAAAATATTAAAAATAAAATCAAAAATAGAAGAAAAACTAAACAATTACAAATGAAATTGAATAGACTGGTCAACACCCGATATCCCAAACAAATAATAAAAAATAAACCAACTGGAAGAGGATATTAGATGGATAATGAGGCTGGAACAAATCAATATGGTCTATATCGACAATTAGTGTTATGATGATGATAATAATAATAATAATAATACCTAGAAAAAACAAACAAATCTCAAAGTATTACATAAAAAATTGGCTCAAAAGTTTGGTGGGAGTCAAAAAATATATTAAGTGCATATTTCTGATTAATATTTATTTTGTGGTGTAACATCTGCTGGTTCAGCACATGCTCCAAAGTACATACATGTCACTAACGGGCAGTATGAAATTGCATCTGTTTCTTGGAGGGGGGGGGGGGGGGAGTCCTGTGCCACAGAAATAGCTGTTAAGAGGATTATTATGATCATGATTTTGTTTTAATGCATTCAAAAGTAAAAAAAAATAATAAATAAATGTAATTAAAAAAAAATACTGTAGAAGTCATAGTAAGTGGATACCTACTGTGTATGGTTACTTGTCTAAGTATTGCCATAAATGCTGTTATGACTTCCACATACCCCTGCATTGCCCACAGAATTGCATGAGACAGGTTCTGTTAATGGTGCTGTGCACAGTTTTCATTCGTTTGTTTATCAGTAGAAAGAAAGTTGTCTAGCTATATGGGTTAACTGCAGTGGGGAGATTATGAGAACCATGTAGCTGTAATAGCACTTCCAAGTCAGGAATGCAGCCACCTGTTTTTTCAACATGCTAAAAACATTCAGATCAGTAAGATGCTTGTGTGTTGGACTGTTCACCACTGTAACAATACAGAAGACGTATCTGACTGCCTAAGAACAGGTTGACCATGGCACATTAAGATGCAACAGTTGGTGAGGGCTGTGAAGGTATGCTTCTGTCATAATTCTTGAGAACGCAGAAAGTGAAGTTAGGAGAGATGAACGTTTCACAAAGAATGATCTCATGTGTACTAACTGATGACCTGAGGTGAGAGCCTATCGTCGTTCTACTGGACACTTCCTAACACCAGAACTTATGCAGCAGAGGGTGATAAAATCAAAGGCACTTCTCCAGTACACGAACAACTAGACACAGATGAGCAGATTTTCACTATTGAAGAGTCACTTCCAAAACGATTGAGTATATGTCCCAGATAGTCAAACAGCACATGCCATAGCACCCAGGATTCAGAGAGGTCATTACTCTGCATCAACCTGTTCTTTGGTGAGGGGTGATGAATCAAGGGGATATTCCAAGTTGCATTTCTGTGAGAAAGGAGTCAAAATCTTTGCCAAAGTTGTTTCATGGTAGGGGATGAGTCCTGTTTCCAGCAGGACTCAGTCCCAGCACACAAGGCGAGGACCACCTTGGGGGAAAATCTGCCTGACCACATATCACCATCTGATTGGCCATCTGGAAGTCCCGATCTGAATGCACTGGACTTTAAATTATGGTTGGAGCTTGACAGAGTAGCCTGCAAGAATTGACATCCTAACCTGAAGGTGAATATGGAGTGAGCAGTGGCAGCATTTCCATTGACTGTTATGTGTATATAACAGTCAATGGAAGTATAGCCGATATGTGCCACCGTCGATATATAGCCGATATGTGCCACCGTCGATATATAGCCGATATGTGCCACCGTCGATATATAGCCGATATGTGCCACCGTCGATATATAGCCGATATGTGCCACCATCGATATATAGCCGATATGTGCCACCATCGATATATAGCCTATTGGGCATGCATGAAGGTGAAAAAGGGGACTTTTGAACATTAAATGCTGGTATATGCACATTATACATGTTGGTTGTTATTGCTGAAAGCTGTAAGTAATTTACTGATAGATTAAAGGTTTATGCGCTGTTCAAGTTGTAACAGTATTTATGACTAAGTGTGTGTGTGTCTATATGAAGAAACTGCTACTGTATACAATTGAGATAGACATCACCACATTTTTGGTAAGGAAACAGTCATTCCAGTTCAAATTAGGGAATTGTAGTATAGCTGTGATACTCTTTTTGAATAAACACTCATATTTAAAATGGCATGTATGTAAAAGATGGACCTCTGATCAGAAGATCTGTGTCTCTTTTGTCAATTCTGTGATGTGCTTGATCAGACTTTTGTTTTTTTTTAAAAGAAGATGTAGGATTGATGCAGTCTCTTCTCAAAAGAACATCCTATTTGTCCAAAGTATGAGAGGTGACAATTCATGTTGACAATCACAAGGAACCTGGTAAACACCTGGGAGGGAAAGTGTAAAGATATTAAACTTGGTCAAAGATAGAGAAGAGTGTATCGACAGGAAAGAAAGCACTCTAACTTGAACCAGAATGACCATGTTTCCTTAAAAGATTTCGTAAAGTCTGAATTTTATTAATTATAAACAATAACTTTTTTTATTATATATATGTATCAACTCTATATCTACTACACTGTATCCCTCTGTCATGTGGCTTTTATCACTTTTGAAACCCAGTGAGGATGATCTGTAAGTTTCATATCTAGATATTTTTGTTATGTAGTTTAATAATAAGGTTTGTGTTCAAATATTGTTTTTTCTATGTCTAAGTGTCTCTAGGAATTCATTTATTTGGCCGATTCTTTGTGTTCCAAGAGAGGAATATTGACCAAACAAAGAACAAATCAAACTGTGAATCTGGTCTAAAGTTGCTTTCATCTATCAGCTGAGACTTAGAAAACTACAAAACAATTATTTAACAAAAGAATACTTTTCAGGGTTATTACCTTTACAATATGTCCTACAGCAGTGGCATAGCTTTTTCTAACAGCTGAATTCCTGTCATTCAAGCAGCTAACAAATGCACTAAGTAATTTTCCTATATATAAATTTAACAAATGTTACAATCAGAAAATAAATTATAAGTAAAAAGTTCTCAAACATCTTTCTAGGAAAGGAATGGCAAAGCAGTAATAATAATAATATACAAAATAATGAAATTTGGTCACAAATAACATGCCACTGAAAATATAACAGCATGATCACTGGAAGAAGTTACCAAGTTAATGATTTCTATACTTTCTCAGTATATTAAGATATTATCTTATTCAGAGATTCTCGTAGAAAGGCCTAGATGTCGGTTATACATGCTTATTAAATTACTTAAGGAATTTACAACGTACAAATGATATAAATTAATTCCTGTGAAAATGGCAACGTAACGTTGCCGAAATATTGGAATATAGATTAAAGTTTAATTTTAATTTATATCATTTGTACGTTGTAAATTCCTAGCGTAATTTAATAAGTATCTTATTCAGAGGTTGGAGGCAAACATGTATCATTCCAGTCTTTATATCCATCCATGCCATTCATGTTGCTAAATCAAATATTAGCATGAACCAAAACATTGCATTTTAGGATGAACATTATGACAGATATTTTGGTTTCTGTTAAAAGTGAAATGATATCCATTAATTTTCTGCTGGAATATGCAATTCTTCTTATGTTTTTTTTTTTTTTGTCTTAATTGTAATTGAAACAGTTTCCTGAATTTGCATATCTGTACTTTTATGATATAAACATTCTTCTATATGGACTAATGGATATGATAGTCCATCATATATTCATTGGTGCTCATCAGACCATATTCTGATGTGGTGAACAATACTAAGTCATCAGTATATATCAAGTTGTTGATAATTATGCCATTTACTTAGATTCCTTCTGTTCTTTCAGTAAGGACTTTGTTAACAATTTTCTCTGAGCAGAGTACAACTATGACTTACTCTTCAGATCAACTTGGTTGGATGATCTGAAGTGTAAATCAAGGTTGCTGTTTATCAACTAATTGATAAACAGCATAAACTTTAGAGATTTGAATGTCTTTATGTATGGGGTGATTTTTACTCTGATGAAACCATGATCCTTCTTTCTGTAAGATCACAGCTTGTTTCTGGCTTGAAACAAATACCATGTTTGACATCTGCAGCTAGGTTCTGAGATTATCTAACCACCTATAGTACTAATGTGCTATGGATATTAATCTTTTTGAAGGCAGGCTCGTTCTCTCTCTCTCTCTATATATATATTATCTATCCATCAATCTGTATGCAATAATTCTATAACTAATCTGACCTCAGCAAGAAAGCAATCTGATGGATAATTTAATTATTCAACCAGTAGGCTGATTGATCACTCAGACTGCAGATGACTGATTTCCCAGTGAAATACTACTGTCCTGCTTATTAGAAGCATGAAGTGGCTATCACATGTTTCAGCCCCCCCCCCTTCTTCCCAAATACAAAAAGTACAGGTGATGGCCTTGTTGGAAGTGTGCTCAACAATTAATAAATTATTAATAAATTAGAGAGCCAGCACCTCTTCCATTTGAAGGAACAGCTGTTAAGAAATTCTGAAGGCTGGTGGCTAGCTAGAACATTGGATTGAACTTGATAGTAATGCATTCTGGGAGTTTCACAATGAGCAGACTGATGAATAATTCTATTGCTGTTTACTTTGCCAGGGCATGTCTGAAGGGTGCCCAAATATAGCAGCATTCAGAGAAACTGTTGAGGCCATGTCTGAATTGGATTCTAGGCACTCTTCCTGTGTGGAAGTCACATGGGCATAAGTCCCTTGCCTCTGCTGCATAACTTCATTCTATTAGTTTCTTGCACTAATTCAACTATGAAAAACAATAAAAAATACAGGATCACCATGGATATTGAAAATCTTCCACAAAAAATATGAAAAATACAACTAAAAATTGCCAAAAGTAGCAAAAAATATACCCTCAAAAAAGTGTCAAAATAACACCAAATGTCATCGAAGAAAAAATGTGTGTCACCAACATCCAGAGCATCAATACAAGTAATAATAATGTACATCACTATCATCTACAGACATCAGCCCCCCCCACCCCATCTTCCCAACTGGCATCTTCTACATGTACAGTCCACCTGAGCTATCCCAACTATATACTGCATGATACCTTCCATATAAAAAGAGGAACACGCACTTTTATAAAATCAGACATTCCTTGCCAATTGTTATCGAGCATGAAATCCTGTTGTCATAGAGAACTTTAACATTCATAACACAAACTGATTCCCCTTCTCTAACTTCACACATCAAGTTGAAAGGGAAAAAAAAAAGCTGTATCATTTGCTAGTCATAACCTAATGCAAATTGTTAACATTGTCAACCAGAATACCATATAATTTTCATTTTTCTTCCAAACACTCTGGACCTTATTAACCAGTTCCTCCTCCAAATAACTGCATAATTTTGCTCTCATCTTGGTAAACTCCTACCATGACTTATCCAAAGACTGATCTCCCAGTCAATCTCAGCCTTGTACCCTATGTTGCAAGGCTGAGATTAAATTATCCCAAGTGGGATAATATCTGGGATTTCTAAGCCTCTTTTCCATAGGGTGGGAAAGAATACAGTTAGGCCTGAATATGGCAAGTTTTGTCTTAGAGAATGTAATGCCCATGGTGAAAGATTGTTGGAATTTTTCCATGCTAACAGATAAGTTATTACTAATATCTGCTTCCAGAAACATCCACAAATGCACCAATACTTGGACATCTAACATTGCTAGGTCAAGATTAATTATATCCTGGTACTCCAATGGTGGAGGACAAGTATCTTTGATGTGAGTACTTGTCCTGGAGCAGACTGTGGTACATATCATCAGCAAATAAGAACCAAAGGAAGACTGAGACTTTGAAATTGCAAGTCAAGCCTACCCCACTATGTTAGATGTCAGAGTAATCCCTAGTGGGTCCCACAGAAGAAACATCAATATAGTTGGATACACTCAGAAGAAATCAATGTTATAATACAGGATACAGCCAAGAAGTATCTAGACCCAATTAGAAGACCAGCAAGAGACTCAGAGAGATCAGATTCAAAATGGGATTTGACTGAAACGAGGCAACAAAAATACACAGGGACTGAAGAATATAAAATATCACATACAGAAGTCAGAAAAGCCATCAAGCAGGACAAGGGAAATTATTAGGCTAATAAATGTAAAGAGATAGAATTCTAGACGAAGAAGCCCAATTATAAAAAGGATGTTTTGCTTAGTTCATGACCTAAAGCACAAGATTAAGTCCATATTGAACATCAAAGACAGGAATGAAGCAGTATTAACAGAAGAACTAGAAATCAAAACAGATGGAAAAAGTGCTGTACAGCAGAGAGGATAAGGAAAATTTGGAAGAGCCTTCTTACCAGAAGAATTTTTATTTGGAACCATTGCCACTTAGGCATGAGGAGCAGCTAAGGATCTAACAACAATATTGCCCCAAGGATGTAACCCCAACAGAATGGCCCCAAGGATCTAACAACAATATTGCCCCAAGGATGTAACCCCAACAGAATGGCCCCAAGGATCTAACAACAATATGGTTCCTGCACTTAAAAGTTTATTGACTGATAAATGGGAGCAGTTTTATTGATTACAAGGATGTGGGAAACATGCATAGAGACCGGAAGAAGTCAGTATTCATACCACTTCACAAGAAGGAAGATATGAACAATTGCAAGAAATATAGACTATAAGTTTAATCTCTCATGCAAACATGATTTTATTAAAGACCATTTAAAATAGGGTTGAAGCCAGAGTTCAGGTAGAGATGCCAAAGGAATAAGCAGGTTTCAGGAAAGGCAAGGGTACTAGAGATCATATCCTTTGCCTTGGAAATCATTGAGAAGTATAAAAGTTAGATCTCATTGGTAATTGGTAATGTGTAGACTGCTCCAAAGCTTTTGATCATGTGAAACTGTTGGAGGTAATGAAAATACTAGGTTTTCTTAAATGCATTATCAGTTGATAGCCAACTTGTACAGTGAGCAAGAAGAAATGGTAAGAACAGGTGTTGGATTAACTGATAGGTTTCATGTAGGCAAGGATGCTTATGTGCTCACTTGTTCAGTATCTATGCTGAAGATACCATACACATAACATTGGATGAGCTTAAGAAAGGAATTAGGATAGCAGGCAGTTGGGTGAGTAATCTGAGGAATGCTGATGATACAGTACTTCTTTGTAATGACAAGGAAGAACTAGGAGGAATGCTTGAGAGAGTTAATGAGATTGGCAAGAATAGAAGACTTAAACTTCATCCTAGCAAGACAAAGATTGTGGTTCTCAAAGGAAATATAGGCAGGAAAGATCCTGAGAAATAAGTGTATGTACCTTAACAGAAAAATAATTGAAGTCAGCAAATTCAAATATCTGGGATCCATCATTATTGTAAAGAACTCTGTTTGGAAGACATCAGAAGAAGATTGTGAATGGCTAAAACAACACTCAGAGACTTATCAGAATTTGGTAGGATGAAGCTGTCGCTATAGGAACAAAGCTGCAAATTCTGGATGTAGCTGTTGGAACCTAAAGAAGCCAGATAGGAAAAGGACAACTGCTTTTGAGATGTGATATTATAGGAGACTGTTGAGGATCTCATATATTGAAAGGCAGAAAAATGAATGGGTTCTAGAAAGGATTGGTAGAACTTTAAGACTCCTTAAGGGTATTGACAGAAGAAAAATGAAATTAGGATGTTAGGTTCCACAAAAATGGCGTGTTATATAAATCGCGTTATGCGAGACTCAGATCACATAGAAAAAGTAGGGGTAGGTTCCGAAATCATTTTTTTTTAAGATTATATAAACAATGACATATCCAACAAAAAAATATTTGTATTTAATTCAGATAATTCATGTAAGTTAAGAAAACAAATACATAGTATAAAATTATAAAAAATATAAATTGTATGTAAACTTCATTGCACATAATACATAAATGTTTTAGGCAAAATAAAATAAAGTGTATATTTTAATCGTCATCACTCTCTTCAAAACTAACATTTCGTAGATGTTCTTTATTTACGAGTGGCCAGATGTCGTCATCACTTGAAATCTCTTATACAGCATTTGTATAATTCTCATTGCATACTTCAGTTGCTTTAGTTATCAAGTCAGTAATAAGATCTTGCTTACCACTATGCTGCAATTTTTTTATTAAGTTCATAATACTGAGCTAAACAAATATCCAATTGTCTCGTGAATTTTCTGGAACACTCCACTGGGAGATCATTATCCATAAAATAAGTTTCTTGCCAAGTCCAATCCTTCTAATTTCTTTAAACCGAATTCTTTAACAGATTGTCACAATCAAAATCTTTGTCAGAACTTTCCCCGCCATTTGATTCGACGTCATCTATTAATTGTACCAGTTCCTCCTTATTTAAATCTATTTCTCCATCAATTAATTCACTAATTTTGTTTTCAACCATATCGCAAAAGCGCTCTAAATGGCCATTACTATAAAAATTTTTTTTTTTTTACATAAAAAAAACATTATATACTGTATGTAACTCACCAAAAAATAAAGTGATCAGCTTGAGATTAACACACTTATGATTTTTAATGCGCTTTCCTGGCAGAAAACAAAGATAATTTTCAACAATAAATACTTTATACGGTAAACAATTGACATGCATGCGTGCTAAGGGATATTTCCCCTAATATAAATTCGCTACTTATAACTACATGCGCGATACGAGCAGATGCAAATTTAACCAAGACAAAATTTGATTTTTAAGTCACGTGTTGAAAAATATATAAAAGGATAAAGGGTTACTACTGTTTGTAGACCACGTTATATCGAAACAGCATTGTATAAGTACTGCATTATACGAAGGTTACCTGTACTTTGGACATATTGAAAGGATGGAAGGAGGACTTCTTAAAATAACAGAATGTAAAGCTCTAGGAAAAAGAGAAAGTGATAGACCCTCAATGAGATGAATGGATGGCATGTCTAGAGTGATTAGTCTTCAGAGAGAGCTGACGCCTCCAGAAGAGCATACATCATACATACTCTGGAGCATACTCCAGAAGAGCAGAATATTCATCTTTAGAAAGGAGATGAATTTCATCACCTGGTGCGAGACCACTGCCATACTTACTAAAGGCCTGAAGTGGATTGAAAAAGTTCCATGTTTGGTCTCACAAAGCTTACAGACTATGCAAAAAATAAATTAAAAATATAAAGTTGATAAAAAATAGAAAACAAAATATCTGTAGCCCACTCATGGTAGAAAGCATACTTTAGGTTTGCAAATAGCCTTTCGTGGGTGGGAGAAACATAAAAAAAAATAATACAAGAAGACCACTTAGTGAGGACTGGTGTAGCACATCGCTGAGAAGCGGAGTGACCATATGACATCTGATGATGTTCAATGAATCTATGGATGGACGCTGCACTTCAAGTTTAATGACTGATAACTGGAAGCAGTTTTATTTAATGTTGAGTCAGTGGCTGTAGTGTTAATTATCCAGCAGTTTGAATGTGAGGTCACAATCAAACTGGACACATCAGCACATGTTGTTGATAGTAGTAACTGCTACTTACATGCTTGTTACACCTGAAAGCTCAGGTTTTTCATCCTGCACAAAGGCAAATTGGCCATGCAAACATGAAAAATTTACAGATAAAATATACTAGTGGTGGACAGTAAATAGTGCTGTGTGTGTGTGTGTGTGTGTGGTAGTGTTAAGTAGTTGGAGGATTAAGTAAGGAAGATGGTGAGTTGTATGAGAGTAGTGTGTTCCCCCCATGATGAGTCCTTGGACTCCATGGGGGGAACACACTACTAATTAAAGAAACTTTCATAGACAAGCTTATACGTTGGTTATGATTACTAAATCACTTAAGGAATTGACAATGTATATAAGAATATAAATTAAATAACACTTTAATAAATATTTCCGATATTTCAGCAACGTCACGTTGCCATCTTCAAAATTCCTTACAAAAAAGACACATGCACATAGGCACTACAACACAGTAACTGAGAATGAAGTGAGGAAGCTATTGTTCTCCTAAAAGTCCTGATGGTGCCCCCCTAGCAGGTTACGTGGGTGTTCTTGGCCGTTGGGCAGCTGATGTAAGCCTCCCAAATTTGGGGCAGTCTCATGCAACCAAATTTGTTGAGGTTTAGAGAGTTTCTTAGGACTGATTCTATGAATAGTCTTTTGAATTTGAACTTGCTATGGTGTATTATTGTAGCTCTTCCACTGTATTCTGTGGCATGAATCCAGAGCATGGTCTGCAAGACCTGAGTGGCTGTACTCGTGAAACTGGATGTAGTCTTTGTGTTCCGAAATTCTGATATTTGCTGTCCTGCTGTTTGGTCAAAGTAAGACAGTTTACAGCTGCAAGGGACCTGGTATACATCAGGTAGGTCTAGGGGAAGTGGTTAGTCTTTAGTGGAGTGGATAAGGGATGTCAATTTTCTGTATGGTCTGTAACAGGAGGTCAAGTCATGTTTTTTAAAGATTTTGGTAATTTTTTCCGAGGTGCCTCAGATGTAGGGAATGGTGATGGATTTAGAGTAATCCTTGATGTGAAGGGAGGGAGGGAGGGGGAATTGTGGTTTGTTGGTTTCAATATTTTTTGGATTTCATAGGGGGGGGGGAAGCCATTGGCTGAGAAAGTGTTGAGGATGTGATTTAGTTCAGTGTTTAGGGCCTTGTTGTTTGAACAGATTAGTTTGGCCCTGTTGTATAGTGTTTTCACCACTCCATATTGTTGTTAGAGGGGGGGGAGGGGTTGTTGGTGAATGTACCTGCCTGTATGGGTGGGTTTTCTATAAACTAAGAAAACCAAGGTTCCATCAGGTTGGCGGGTGACTAGTGTGTCTAGGAAAGGGAGGCTGTTGTTTTCCTCTTTTTCCAGAGTGAACTTGATTCTGGGGTGCTGGTTTTTAAGTGTGTTAAGAAGGAGAGGAGTGTATCAGAGCCATGTGGCCAAATAGCGAATATATCATCAACGTAGCGAAGCCATATGGTTGGTTTTTGTGGGACAGAGGCCAAGGCTTTTTCTTCAAAGGTCTCCATAAAGAAATTGGCCAAGGGTGGGGAGAGCGGTGAACCCATGGCTGTCCCCTCTATTTGTTTGTAGAATTTTCCTTGCCAAACAAAATAGCTTGAGTTCATTGTGAACTGAAATAGGGCTGAGATATCAGGAGGAAATTTAGCTTGGATTAGCTCCCTTCAGTGGGACATTTGTGAATAAGGAGGAGACGTCAAAGCTGACCATTATGTCAGTATGTTGGAGTGTAAGGTTTTCTATGCTGGCTTTGAAGTGGGCTGAGTTTTTTTTATGTGTAATGGTGTGTTGCCAGTATAGTATCTGAACGCTTTGGCCAAATGTTTAGCTAATTTGTATGTGGGGGAATCAATGCCATCCAAACCTCAACAAATTTGGTTGCATGAGACTGCCCCAAATTTGGGAGGCTTACATCAGCAGACCTTCAGCCCAATGGCCAAGAACACCTACATAGCCCGCTAGGGGGCACTCAGGACTTTTAGGAGAACAATAGCTTCCTCACTTCATTCTCAGTTACTGTGTTGTAGTGCCTACATGCATGTGCTTTTTTTGTAAGTTCCTTTTGAAGATGGCAACGTGACGTTGCCGAAATATTGGAAATATTTATTAAAGTGTTATTTAATTTATATTCTTATATACTTTGTCAATTCCTTACGTGATTTAGTAATTATAGAAACATTTACCTGTATTGCCATTTTTGCATTCATAAAAATATAATTCTAATATGTGATTCAATTATTTTTTAAATCAAGCTAGTTTTAACAAAAATATAATAATTTCTAAGAATTTCATCGCTGTTTAAAAAGAACACATCAAGAATGAAATTTCATTTCACTGCAATACTGTGCAGCAGAACAAAATTGCAGTAAAGTAAGTTGAAAATCTGAAAGAGCAGGGAGGGTGAAAAATTTATTGTCTTACAACTGACTCGGTTTCATAGCTGCATCTCAGAGCCATTACTATTGAAAGCAAGAAATGCATATTTCCTAACATGGCACTAATTTTAAATACAAATACTAGAATGAACTGTATACAAAGTATTTTTAGATTTATAGTCCTTTCATAATTATAATTTATTAATGGTAGAACAAAATAAAAATCTTCCATATTGTAATTGAAGTTTGTTATATCTTCAAAAGGGTCATCAATAAGCATACAAAATTGTAACAATATACAACTAGATACAATACTTATATAATAATCACATAAATATTGTATCTGAAAAAAATTGATCTCAGAATTATTATTATTGTATCATAGGCACACCAAGGTCATACGACATGTTAGGTTCCAGCCCACCCTTGTACAGAGAATTTCGTTGCATAGTGAATCGGTTTTTTTTTTTTTTTTTTTTTTTTGCACTTGTAGATGCATGTAATGGTTTAATAACATTTTTAAGCAGTCATGTTTACACGTATGTAAATGATGTAACTAAAGCGTTTATTTAAGTCAGATAGGTAAACAAAAATTTAGAATAATTTCCACAAATAAAATTTATTCTGAATAGCTTCATTTAAGGAAATATGCCAATCATTTTGGTCATCAACTACATCACTGAAAAAAAAGGTTTGCCATTCTAGCAACAGGATTGTCAATTTTAAGAATAACTGTAGTATTAACTAGTGTAGCACATTTCATTTAAGTTAGAAATTTATCTTTGTTTTTAACAACTTGAACAACAGTAGTGCAAGGTGAGTTTAGCATGCAGCCTCTCTCTCAGTGCTTGATACACCATTATAACTAAATTTAATAATTTTAATCTTAGCATGTAATTCATGACTTATTTTTAATAGTATTAACAACACCAAACAGTTTTATCAATAATAAAACAAAAGATGTTAAGAATAAAACAAAAGATGTTTTATTAGCTGCTTATATTTTCAGAGCACAACACAGCTTGTATACGCAAGAGTAAGTGAAGGGAAAAAAAAAAAACATTACAGCTATGTGGGAGTTGCTCTTAAGAGAACAGTCTACCAAATTTTTGAGAAATTAATGTAACCATATTTGTTCAGGTTAGGGGAATTCCTGAAAGCCACAGCTGACTCAAAAAATAATCTTTCAGATCTGTGACGATCTGTCGTTACAGATCTGAAAGATCAAGAGAAAGAGAGAAAGAGTGAATAAGTATAAAAGTGCAAGAAATTGGGAAAAAAAGAAAATGCATTGTATGGGGATTTGATGATAAGAGGTATACTTAATGAGAGAGTGATGAAAGCATGTTTCTAAGGTGCAAGAAATAAAAGATATTAGTGAAGCTGTAAGTTTACAGAAGAAAAAAGTGAATGAGTTAATTATTTTGGTAGGCACACAAAATGAAGAGTAAGATTGTGAGTTTGATGCCTTGGTATTATAGGACAGAACTAAGAAGGGCCATGATTGTCAATGAGTAAATGAGAAGATTGTATTGAAGGAATCGTAAGCAGTTTATAGATATGTGGAGTGATTCTCATGGATGAAAGGATCTGCATAAGCCTGATGGACTGCACTTAAATGGTTTTGGAATTACATGTTTGGAGAAAGTATTGTTCAGTGAGAGTTTAGATGTGCAAAACTAGGGAAACTAGAGAAATTAGGGGAGAAGCAATCAATCATGTGTCTAGCTGCACCTGGGACAAATGAGTGTAAGTGCAGGAATGATTGTGAAGAGCTAGGTAGTTTCCCAGGTTTCGAATGTGAATAGGCTGGTAATGACAATATGTAAGGATAACTGTGGGCCCAAGGGAATGTTGAGATGCATGCACATGAATGCTCGAAGGATCAGAAATAAGGGAGGAGTTTTTGATATTAGTCAGCTCGACATGGCCAAAAATTATTGGCATCCATGAGACCTGGTTGTCAGAGAATGATGTAGTTACAGGGATAAAATATAATGGATATTGTATAAAGGAAATAGGACAGAAGGAGGGATATTATTAGTGATAGCTGAAGAACTTCAACCAATAAAAATAGGAGTTAAGGAAGATTGTAGGTCTGAGGGAAATGGGGCTGTCTGGTGCAAGATAGAGGCCAACAAGACAAAATATATTGTTGGTTGCTGTTATAGATCTGGGGGGTCCAGAAGAAAATGTGGATGACATATATTGCCAGATTAGCACAATGAGTGCAGGCCAAGCAAGTATCATGGGAGACTAACTATGGGGGATATAGATTAGAAGGAAGAAAGGGCACATGGCAAAATGGAATTTATACAGTTACTAAAGGATAATTACCTGAAACAGCATGTGATGGAGGGGGACCAGGGGTTTGAGAGTGTTGGATATAGTAATAGCATAAGAAGATCAACCTATAACTGCAGTAGCAACTTGAATCTTCAATTGGGGAAAGTGACCATGCAGTCTTGTCATGGGAGGTTGCTCAACATGTAGAATTTTTAGTCAAAAAAAGCTAAGCAGGACAAAGTAAATCCAAAAGAGCTTTTTGCTATGCAGCAAGTAAGAGAAAGAATGATTATGGAAAGATAACTTTACTCAGTGCAGATGGCAGGAAAGTGACTGAATTAAAAGAAACAGCTCAGTTACTAACTGATTACTTTGCAAGAGTATATCATACAGACGTGATTTTGCAGTTAGTAATATGAGAGACTGATGTAAGAATTGAGGTAGATGAACCGGATGTACTTAATGCATTGAAAAATATCAATGTGAATACAGCAGTGGGTCCGAATGGTATGTCAGCTTGTGTGCTACATAAATGTGCAAGTGAACTGGCAGTGCCTCTAATGAAGTTGTTTAATCTGAACCTCAGCTCTGGCAAGGCTCAAAGGGATAGCTCCATTACATAAAAGGGGTATATGATACTCTATAGGAGACAGCATTGCTTTGTAAAAGGTAGGTCCTGCCTTAGAAATTTATTCACATTTCATAAGGTAACTAGATTTTTTACTTGGAGAGTGGTGAATGAGCAGAATGGATTGCCAGAGTTAGTTGTGAGCATCTTAACAGCGGATACATCTAAAGAGATAGTGTGGCTCTCCCATGATGAGTCTTTTGACTCCATGGAGTACCTGTATAAATAATAATAATATTTTTATACAAACCATTTAAATGGAATAGACAACAGCTGAGTATGGTGGAAAGCAAGATGAATAAATTTATATGAAAAATAAAAGAGAAATTAGCCCAAACACTGAAATAGCAGTCTATAAGATGGTTATCAAACCAATTTTAACATATGTATCTAAGAACTGGGTTTGACATAAAAACAACTGGTCCAAGACTAGAAATCACAGATATAATAGTTTTGAAAAAATCAGAACATTGAAAGATGCCAATCAATGGTGGCAGAATAATATAAAAATGAAGATATCAGGAAGCAATTTGACATTGTCAGCATTGAAAAATGTGTGTAGAATAGCTAATTTAAGGTGGTCTGGTCACTTAAATGGAATGAGAGTGGAAATATTAGTAAAACAAGTGTTTGATGCCCAGACAGTATGAAAAATATCCAGAGGAAGACAAGATTAAGGTGAACTGATACAGTAAGAAGACTGAAATATAAGATCTAACAATACTGGATCCTGACATATCATGTAATACTATCATAGCATCATGCACACCCCTTGAAGGTACGCATGAAGAATTTCACAACGTGAAAGCAAGAATACATAGCAAGAATATGATGACTATAAAGCAGATAAATTTCAGCAATATCTGAAAATTATTTGGTTTTTACGTTCCCGCAATTTATGTTTTCCTGCCATTTACGTCATTTTCCTTTGGTCCCGTTCTTAAGGCCTATTCTTACGATATGTTGTTTTCCCACCAATATTTGGACGTTATTTCTCGTGATTTGCATTTTTTTCCTTGGGTGTCAATACTGATTTTGAATCGATTTCTGCGGACATCTGTGCATGGCGCAGATGCCGTTGCTTTCGCTGTAGTTTTGTTTCCGCCATCACACTTGCACTGCAAGCGTGCAAGTCATCACGGTGACTTGCATGCTTGCAGCAGTAATGTAGTGATGAGCGATACCGTGATTTTTCAATCAGAGTACGAATTGATATTGCAGAATTTCTGCTACGTAATTTAGCATGTGAAAGTTGCTTTCAAGTTGCGGTGGTGGATTATCCATGTTAGTGGTAGAAAAAAGACAAAATGTATTTGGTAGAAGAAAAGATGGCAATTCTGCGACGTGTAGATTGGCATGCTGGAACACGTGTGCATTTAGCAAAAGATACTTTGACTCTCCGTGTCCAGTTTGAACACAATAGTAAAAAACAGGTCAAGCAATGAACTCAATGCAAAGCAATCTGACGCTATGTCAAAAAAAACGAAAAGCAAAAACAATCCACATATGAAGATTTTTTTAAATAGATAAATGTAAGTAATTATAAATTCATTTATTTTTAGTTATTAAATTTTGTAATCTAGTATGTAGACTCACATACTAGCAGTAAGTTATCTTTTAGCCTTTTTAAAATTTTTTTTTACGTTTCCTGCTATATACACTTTTCTGCTATTTACACTTTTTTCCATCAGTCCCATGAAAAGTGTAAAAAAGGGGTTTTACTGTATTTACAATTACAATATATCAAAAATATATATTTCTTTCATTATTTTGATTTTCACCTGCAAATGGCTGAAGATCTCTGGAGCACTGGTGACTTAGAATAATCACTAAATGAGAACAGCCAGCCTGCAAATTAAAGATAAAAGAAATAAATATTAGCAAATCTACAGATTTGTAGTATTAGTAACCTACAGATGACTCTCATAGGAATAGTTTCTTATAGTAAATTTCCCTCAGCATTGCACTGTGAATGCTTTGGAGGATATTTTGGTAGCAGTTTGCTACTATAGTGAGAGATGAATGTTTTACCATCCCTTCAACTCCAAATTCCCAGGGCTGCTCTGTTTATTCTCCTGCTATCCTTTGGAACAGCCTTACTTGCTATGTATATCCTAAACAGTATGATTGCAGGTGTTTAAATCCAATGCTACCAAGTTCATTCTTCTCATCTTTTCACATAAATATTCCCAGTACTAATGTATCTTTCATGTGTGAGATGACTGAGATTGCCCTTAAGGTTAGTTGATCAGCTTACAGAATATGTGATCTATATATTCTAAAGTGGATGTCCACTGTATAAATTACTAGTCAGACCACACTTGGACTATTGCACTCAACTCTGGTCACCTGGTTTTCAGTGTAGTGTGGAGACATTGGAAAGGGGCCAGGGGCAAGCAACTAAGACAATATATTGACTTTGGACTGCCTGCTATGGAGAGAGATGTTGAAAAAATGTGGATTGCAGAGTTTAGTGAATAGGAGGAAAAGATGTGATATGATAGAGACATTTAAGTTAGTGAGAGGATTTTATCGGATTAATTCAGATGAGATTATAAAAAGCGTAGTAGGTGATAGGAGAAAAACCAGAGGTCATCCCTGGAAGTTGCGTGTAGTGAAGAGAGGTGTGAGAAGTAGATTTTTTTAAATGGAGAATTGTCAGTGAATGGAATGCATTACCAAAACATGTTGTTAATGCAAGGAGTGTTAAGGATTTTAAGTTATCAGTTGAATGAACCTCCCATGATAAGTCTGCTGACTCCATGTAGGGTGCAATAATGATATTAATATCCAGGGCTATAACTCTGAATGCATCATGCTTAGGAACGAGTGCATTTGAAAGCCATTAAATTTGATGGAATACCAATAGAATATTTCCCTATATATTCTGCACATGCTTTTTTTTTTTTTTTTTTTTTTTTACTTTCCTGTGCAAAGAACATTCCACCATAGTTTTGGGAGTAGAGATACTGATGCAGTCTTGGGGGTACAACACTTAATGTAATTTATTACTTCAATGATTTTTGATGAGCAGGCTGAAGTAAAGATTTAATAAGCTGTGTAAAGTGTTCTAGTCAAGGTAATTTTCTTACCATTATGAAGTGCATGATTCTTCATGTAAAAGGATGGACTGTCATTCATTTTTCAATTAAAGCAAGAGGGATAATGGACAGCAGACAGTTAATGACAGAGAAGGTATGGATAAGAGCATGTGCATAAATTACAATGCTTTTTATTAGGTGGGTTTTTATTTTATTAGTTTAAAAATATGTTATGTAATAGAAAATGTTTTCAGTCATTACTATTTAATTTTCGAAAATTGGACTATCAAGATATCGAGAGTTTTTGCTCTCTAGGTTTCTATTTGGTCTCTGATGAGAACCAATAGTTCAAATCAGCTGTCAGGCCTGTGAAACCTAAATAAAGCACCAATAAAAGATAAATAGACTCCTGGGCAGAGCTCGAGTCTTTTAAGTAGTGCATACCAAGGCAACTCTGATGTTGAATGTTATATTTTCATAAGTCCTCTGGTAAATTTTTGAAACTTTTCTTAAGATTTCTTTCTATATTTAGATATAAAATATGATTAGATCCATAACCTCCATTGTAATGTTTCACTCATTTTTCACATTTGTATTTTTTATAATTCATGAACAAGTGGAGCTGCACAGGAGCAATAATCGGTTGCAATAACTGAAGATCGATTTACTGCATGACTGGATCTTTGTTCTTTCTTTTCTTGATTAAAAAAATATGTGTGTACACTGAAGATCATTGCTCTATTGCTTTTTAAAGTTTAATTTGATTCTTGACAACACTGATAGGTTACCATGAATTTACAAGTCGAGGTTTTCAAATCTTGATCTGACTGACAGTCAGCAGCAAACTGTGACCAAAACAGGCCCAGAAATACTTGAGAATGACCCAAGAACCTATTACTTTATATTATAAAATATTTTTAATTGCTTTTTTCAAACTTATTATTCATTTCCTTATGTCTTTTCACATGACATTAACATGATATACATTTTTTATGTGACTCCAAACCCAGGAATGGTTGTAAATCTATACTACATTAGTGCCATGGAAGGGCTAAGTTTTTTTTCTATTGTTATTAATATTTTATTTATTTTTTCATAATTCTTGTTCTACAAACCAAGCAAGCATAGAATTTTTTCAGGCTACTTCAGGCTTCCAGTGGCCTCCCACTAGGTGATGAAATTCATCTTGGACTGTGGGAAATTAAATTGGGATATGCTAACCAATCTATCAACCATGCTGGCAAATATACACACATATTTACAATTATTATATCATCATCATGCATACCAAGGATTTAGGCATAGCATGGCCTATTCCAGCCTTAGAAGTCATTGTTGAATCATTTAAGAGGATGTCCTGGTTTTGTTTTTCCCAATGGCTTGTACTTTAAGGCTTGTTTTAGTAATCTTTCAATTTTCATTCTTTGAATGTGTTCAATCCATTTATATTTATATGTTTTAATTTTTTCTATTACTGATTCTTGGTTTAATTCTTTCATAATTTCTTTAAACTTCATTTCTGCTGTTGTTAATCTTTGTTTGTCTTTTTGTATTATTGTCCAGATTTCACTTCCATACAATAGGACTGGTAGGGCTAATGTATTGTATACTATTAGTCTGGTTTGTTTTTGAACTAGGTTTGGTTTAAATATAGAGTTAATTACACTTGTTATTTTTAAATATTTTGCAATTTTTACATTTATATCTTTTTCATTTTCATATGTGATCATACATCCTAGGTAGTTAAATGAATTCACCTGTTCTAAGATCTTGTTATCTATTACTATCTTAGTTCTTGTGGATCTTGTTCTTTAAAGGTCATAGCTTTTGATTTTTCTCCTGATATTATCATACCATAATCTTTGGCTATTTCATTTAGATTTGAAATAGCTTTCTGTAAGTTATCTTTGGAATTTGTAATTATTATTTGGTTGTCAGCAAAAAGGAGAGTGTTTAAGTTCACAGTAGGAGAAAGTTTAATACCTTGATGGAAATTTTTATTCCATTTTATTATTATTTCATTTAGGTAAATATTAAAAAGAGTTGCTGAGAGGGGACATCCCTGTCGGACCCCTTGGTTTATCTTTCTCGTATATCATAGCTCATGATTTAATCTTACTTGTATTTGATTATTTTCATATATACTTATGACAGCTTTCAGGATATTATTTGGTATTTGTCTTTCATTTAATATGTTAAATAAAATGCTTCTTTTAACTTTGTCAAATACTTTTTCAAAGTCAACAAATGCAATATGTGTTTCTAAATTGTATTCTCTTCTTTTCTCTATTATTAATTTTAGGCAAAAGGCTGGATCTATACATGATCGTCCTTTTCTAAACCCATTCTGTACTTCTAAAATAAAAGGTTTCGGAATATTTCATTAGTTTGCTATTTAAAATTCTGCTATATATTTCGTAACAAGAATTTAGTATACTTATACCTCTATAGTTTTTAGGGTCATCTCTATTAACTTTTTTAAAGATAGGAATCACAATTGCTTTTTTCCATTCTATTAGGGAGTTACTAGTTGTATATAAATTTTATTTAAAAATAATAAGAGTCTTTCTTTGAATCTTGTTCCTGCATATTTATACAGTTCTGAACCTAGCTTATCTTTTCTAGGTGATTTTCCATTTCTTGTTTCTTTCAGGCTGATTTCTAATTCTTCTTTAGTTATTTCCTTTTCATTTTCATTAAGTGTTTGCCAGTTGTCTTTTTTAAAATATTTATCTGTCCACAATTCTGTGTAGAAATTCTTCTAATTTCAATTCTGTGTTTAATTTTATGATTTCTTTAGCATCTGCATTTAGGTGTTTCAAAATCTTATATACATTGGGTCTTATTTTATATAAATCATGTTCTAAATTAGAAATGAATTTGTTCACTGATTCTCTATGTCTTTTTCTGACTTCTCTTTTAGCTATGGCTCTTATTCTTTTATATTCTATTTCATCTTCTAATCTTTTACTGCTTAACCATTTATGATAGGTTTCTTTTTTCATTTTGATTATTTCTTTGGTTGCATCATCCCATATCTTCAGTTTTTTCCTTTTATTGAATTTTTTGGTCTTTCCTAAGCTTTCAAATGCTGCTGCATTTAGTATCGATTTTATATTAAGCCATTCTATTTCTATTTCTTCATTTTATTTTATTTTATCTAGATATTAGTTAATTCTTTATTCATATAGCCATTGTAAATTTGTATCATTTAATAGTCTAGTTTTATAAACAAATGTTTTAAATTTTCTTTCTGTTGCTGTTACTTGTAGCCATTTAGGTGGTAATCTTAATTTTAACGAGGAAGTGGTCACTGCTTATTTCATATCCTCTGTGAACTCTAACATCTAACGAAAACTTTGATGTCTTTTCATTTAAGATAAAATAATCTAATATTGATTTCCATCCTCTTGCTTCCCAAGTATATTTATGAATGTCTTTATGTTTAAAGAAAGAATTCACTATTTTTAGGTTATTATAAACTACAAAGTCAATCAATTTTTTACCATTCTTATTTAGAGTATGTTCTCTATATATTCCTATATTATTATTAATTTTTATGTTCCCAATTCTTGCATTTAAGTCTCTTGCTAAATTTACATAATCATTTTTATAAATTAAATTATAAATTATTAAATTAAATTTTATAAATCATATAAATTATTTTAATAATTTTAATAAGAGAGCCTGTGTAGCTCAGTGGAAGTGACATTTGCATTCCATAGTACTTGGCCACCTGAAGAAAGCACTAATAAATTGATCTATATTCAATTTTAGTTGCCGACTAGAGGAACATTTTCTAAGCCTTTCTTTAACTGGTTCCCGAGTTAGTTGATCTCTGCCATGGGCAAGTAGGTTTTTCCCTCTTGGAAACTCAGGTATTTTGTCTTGTAAACTCAAGAAAATCGACCATAGAATCCACACTATTTCAGACAATAAATTATATAGTGTTAGGATTAGGGACCATGAGATGACAGCACTTGTCAGCCACCTCTCTCTTCATCAGGTGCAGAGTATAATTAGTGATAGTTTTGGGCCAGCTGTCTCTGATTGACTATTGGTGGAGACTGAACTATCGCCTTAGTCTCTCAAGTTAAATAGGGCTAAACTGACTTACTTACTCCCTATAAGGGAAATAAAGGAATTAGTGGATTTTTTAATTTTATTTTATACATTATTTTAAACATTAACATATTATAATTTATTTAAAAAAATACTTTTGACACTAATTCATGAAAAACATTCTCTATTTTATTTTATTAAGTCTTTTTTTCACGTGATATTAACATGAACTATTCAAGATTTGGCTGTGTAATTCCTTAGTTGTTTAGAATGTAGTTTAATTTTGAAAAAGACCTCTCATAGGATACCTGGTTTGAAGATAAGGTCAATATGTGCTTGCAGGTTTAAAAAAAAAAAAAAGTGTATGCATGCCAATGAGTTCCAATTACATTTGATTAAAACCTGATAACAGAATGGCAACATGCAGTCTCTGATGGTTTTAAGACTATCAATAACAGTAACAGTTTCATGGTAGTTACCATCATCAGTGTCAATATTTCATATAGTGAATTTCAGTATGGAGAGAAGAGGCTAGGAATAAGAAAAGTCTCATTGACTATGTTATTGTTGATAGTGATGTTTTCTCCCTGGTGCAGGACACCAGAGTGTACAGAGGATTTGAAATTGGAAGTGATCACTATTTAGTCTTGAGCAGTATAAAATTGAATTTCATATTAAAAAGAATAACATGTAAGAAAGTTTTAAAGCGAATAAAAGTTGAGCTGCTCTCAGATGTGAACTGTAGACTAAAATACACAAAGATTATTGAAGAAAAAATTAAAGAGTTTGAGAACAGGAATCAAACCTTGGAGATTCAGTGGCAAACTCTGAAGAAAACATTGATTGATTCTGCCAGAGAGGCATGTGGTGAGGTTGTCTGTAAGGATAAAAAAATCAGAACTCCCTGGTGGACACAGGAAGTTAAAGAGGCAATGAAGGAAAAGAAGAAAGCATACCAAAAGTTCCTGTCAAATAAGTAAGCTTGTGCTCTTAGAGAATATAGAGACAAATGCAAGAATGCTAAACACTGTGTAAAACTAGCTAAACAAAACTCATGGGAGGACTTTGGCAAGAATATAGAAAATAAATATCAAGAAGGTGGCAAAATATTCTGGAGGTTGTTGAAGAAGCTTAAGAATGGAGGAAAGAGTGCTGTAAAAGGAATTAGAGACGATAAAGGTGAAATGAAAACAGGAGAAAAAGATATCCTTGAAGTATGGAGTAATTACTTTGAAAAACTGCTAAATGAAACAAGCAGTGATGACAGCACAGTGATAAAAAACACTGACCAGGCATGCAGTCAGGAATACATATCCATACTTGAAGTAGAAAAAGCTATCAAAGGCTTGAAATGTGGAAAGGCAGCAGGAGTAGATGATATTCGACCAGAAATGCTGAAGTATGGTGGTATAAGAGTCTTACAGTGGCTGCACTGCATAGTTCAGAAAGCCTGGACAGAAGGATGAATTCCCGATGATTGGAGTAGGGCTCTCATAGTACCCATATATAAAAAGGGAAATAAAACTGCATGTGAGAATTACAGAGGTATTTCCCTACTGAGTGTTACTGGCAAGATCTATGCAAGTATACTTGAGAAACGGTTGAGAAGAATTGTGGAAGAAAAGCTTGGTGAAGAACAAGCTGGATTCAGGGCAAATAGAGGCTGTCAGGATCAGATCTTCACTTTATGACAAAGAGTGGAGAAATCATGGGAATATAACAGAGATCTGTATTTAAGTTTTGTCGATCTGGAAAAGGCATATGACAAGGTGCCAAGAGAGAAGCTATTCAATACGCTGCAGTTATATGGTGTCAATGGGGCATTATATCAAGCAATACTTAGTCTTTATTTAAGTTGTAAGTCAGCAGTTAGAATTGCAGGAAGTACAGGAAGATGGTTTAATGTTAAATCTGGTGTGAGACAAGGATGTACATTATCCGCTCTGTTATTCATTATCTATATGGATCACATTATGAAGGAAAGTGGTATTAAACATGATATCAAAATTGGAGATGTTAATGTCAGCTCTTTGCTTTATGCAGATGATGTTATACTTCTAAATAAATCTGCTACAAGTCTGCAAGATTCTCTAACTAAATTGAATAGCTGTTGTAATAGATATGGTATGAAGGTCAGCAATAAAAAGACAAACACAATGAAAACAGGCAGAATCATTGAAAATGTCAACTGTGTTGTGAATGGAGAACCTGTGAAACAAGTAAAACATTTCAGCTATTTATGCACGATTTTTACTGAAGATGGAAAATTAAATATAGAAATAGACAACAGAATCAGCAAAGCTGGTATGGTGGGAAGTCAATTGAATAAATTCATATGGAATAAGAGAGAAATTAGTTGGAACACTAAATTAGCTGTATACAACACAGTGTTCAAACCAGTTTTAACTTATGGATCTGAGAGCTGGGTCAGAAGTAAAACACTTGACCAATGACTAGAGACCACAGATATGAGAGTCTTGAGAAAGATTATAGGCATGAACAGATGGCATCAATGGCAATATCATATTAAAAATGAGGATATTAGGAAAGAATTTGACATTGTCAGCATCCAGGAATGTGTTAGCAGAGCTAATCTCAGGTGGTATGGTCACTTACACAGAATGGGCAAGGAAAGATTAGCTAAACAAGTGTTCTCTGCCAGGTTGGCAGCAAAACGACCCAGAGGAAGACCAAGATATAGGTGGATTGATACGGTACAAAGTGCTTTAGACGATAGAAATATAAGATCTGATAATGTTGGAGTCTTGACAAGTAGCAGACTGATTTGGAGGAAAATTGTAGATAGGAAATTAATAATGATGTAATTTTTTTCATGTAGTACTATCATATCCTGTACACCCCTTGAGGGTACATGGCAGGAATTTGATGATGATGAATTTTAGTAACAACTGAACTGAATTTGTTTCATTTTCTTACAAACTCCATCACCTCCATATATCCAAAATCACCTCGGAGATGATTTTGAATATTTTCAAAGTTATTGGAATTCAAATATAAAGATTCTTTATAAAGATTAGTGGCTTAAATAGCTTTCTATTTTATACATTGTTCATACATCTTTATACAATAATGTTGCTCTTGTATTCTCTGTATGTTATTGGGTTCAGTTTTTTTTTTTTAGGAATTTTTTTTAAATTTGAATTATGGTCCATTTTTTTTATTTAAAATCTGTTTCAACACACATATCAAGATTTCTGATTTCTTTTGGTTGCCACTGTTACAAATTTTAATGCCACAAAAATTGTTTAAAATTGCTTAAAGTTCCTGATAATATAGTAATTAACCATTGGATGAAACTTGAAAAAATAATTTACATTTGTTTTGGGAAAAAAAATCATTACTTCATGTTCACCTGAAGATGAAAATGCAACAGAAACAAATCACTGGAATTACCAGCAAAAAATACTGAATTTAATAATTCTTTGGGTTCGTACATGGCAATATCAGAACATTGTGAAGTTGATGGAAATGTCTAACTATTGTTGGGTGACACAGAATTGTGGATATATTTGCAGAATCAAGAAACTGTTTCTTCATGCTGCAAGGAACCAACAATGGCTGCATCAACATTTCCATTCATTGACAATGACATGAAAGATGTCATTGTCATCGTTGGAAAAATACTGATTACATTCATAGTAGAAGTATCACGTGGCTGTGAAAATATATATGTTAATTTCTTACATAAATGTGCTTCTGTTTGTAATGCCATTTATATCTTAACCTTCTCCTGACCACTTTGCATTTTTCTTTTTGACATATTTATGGCTATATTATTAAATAATAAACACTATATAAATGGTTATTATTATTTAGCAGCCACAAACAATATCTAGTTACTTGTAAAGTAAACAGATGAATGCTAAAAAGCTGAATAGCTGATATGCAGTTGCAGTATAGTGAGCAGCATCCCAAGCACATTAAGTGCATTCTCACATTCGCCACATTTATCACTCTTGTCTGAAAAGAATTCTTATTTATGATCATATTTTCTGAATAAAAATGATGCTTGAATGATTAAAAAAAAAACATCATCATCATCATCATCATCATCAAATTCCTGCCATGTACCCTCAAGGGGTGTACAGGATATGACAGTACTACATGAAAAAATTACATCATTACTAACTTCCTATCTACAATTTTCCTCCAAATCAGTCTGTTACTTGTCAAGACTCCAACATTATCAGATCTTATATTTCTATTGTCTAAGGCACTTTGTACTGTATCAATCCACCTATATCTTGGTCTTCCTCTGGGTCGTTTTCCTGCCAACCTGGCAGAGAACACTTGTTTTGCTAATCTTTCCTCTCCCATTCTATTTAAGTGACCATACCATCTGAGATTAGCTCTGCTAACGCATTCCTGGATGCTGACAATGTCAAGTTCTTTCCTAATATCCTCATTTTTAATATGATATTGCCATTGATGCCATCTGTTCACGCCTCTAATCTTTCTCAGGACTCTCATATCTGCGGTCTCTAGTCTTTGGTCAAGTGTTTTACTTCTGACCCAGCTCTCAGATCCATAAGTTAAAATTGGTTTGAACACAGTCTTGTATACAGCTAATTTAGTGTTCCGACTAATTTCTTTCTTATTCCGTATGAATTTATTCAATTGACTTCCCACGATACCAGCTTTGCTGATTCTGTTGTCTATTTCTATATTTAGTTTACCATCTTCAGTAAAAATTGTGCCTAAGTAGCTGAAATGTTTTACTTGTTCCACAGGTTCTCCATTCACAACACAGTTGACATTTTCAATGATTCTGCCTATTTTCATTGTCTTTGTCTTTTTATTGCTGACCTTCATACCATATCTATTACAACAGCTATTCAATTTGGTCAGAGAATCTTGCAGACTTGTAGCGGATTTATTTAGAAGTATAACATCATCTGCATAAAGCAAAGAGCTGACATTAACATCTCCAATTTTGATATCAGGTTTAATACCACATTCCTTCATAATGTGATTCATATAGATAATGAATAACAGAGGGGATAATGTACATCCTTGTCTCACACCAGATTTAACATTAAACCATCTTCCTGTACTTCCTTCAATTCTAACTGCTGACTCATAACTCAAATAAAGACTAAGTATTGCTTGATATAATGCCCCATTGACACCATATAACTGCAGCGTATTGAATAGCTTCTCTCTTGGCACCTTGTCATATGCCTTTTCCGAATCGACAAAACTTAAATACAGATCTTTGTTATATTCCCATGCTTTCTCGACTATTTGTCGTAAAGTGAAGATCTGATCCTGACAGCCTCTATTTGGCCTGAATCCAGCTTGTTCTTCACCAAGCTTTTCTTCCACAATTCTTCTCAACCGTTTCTCAAGTATACTTGCATAGATCTTGCCAGGAACACTCAGTAGGGAAATACCTCTGTAATTCTCACATTCAGTTTCATTTCCCTTTTTATATATGGGTACTATGAGAGCTCTACTCCAATCATCGGGAATTCGTCCCTCTGTCCAGGCTTTCAGTGCAGCCACTGTAAGACTCTTATACCACCATACTTCAGCATTTCTGGTCGAATATCATCTACTCCTGCTGCCTTTCCACATTTCAAGCCTTTGATGGCTTTTTCTACTTCAAGTATGGATATGTATTCCTGACTGCATGCCTGGTCAGTGTTTTTTTATCACTGTGCTGTCATCACTGCTTGTTTCATTTAGCAGTTTTTCAAAGTAATTACTCCATACTTCAAGGATATCTTTTTCTCCTGTTTTCATTTCACCTTTATCATCTCTAATTCCTTTTACAGCACTCTTTCCTCCATTCCTTAGCTTGTTCAACAACCTCCAGAATATTTTGCCACCTTCTTGATATTTATTTTCTATATTCTTGCCAAAGTTCTCCCATGACTTTTGTTTAGCTAGTTTTACACACTGTTTAGCTTTCTTACATTTGTCTCTGTATTCTGTAAGAGTAAAAGCTGACTTATTTGCCAGGAACTTTTGATATGCTTTCTTCTTTTCCTTCACTGCCTCTTTAACTTCCTGTGTCGACCAGGGAGTTCTGATTTTTTTATCCTTACAGACAACCTCACCACATGCCTCTCTGGCAGAATCAATCAATGTTTTCTTCAGAGTTTGCCACTGAATCTCCAAGGTTTGATTTCTGTTCTCAAACTCTTTAATTTTTTCTTCAATAATCTTTGTGTATTTTAGTCTACAGTTCACATCTGAGAGCAGCTCAACTTTTATTCGCTTTAAAACTTTCTTACATGTTATTCTTTTCTATATGAAATTCAATTTTATCCTGCTCAAGACTAAATAGTGATCACTTCCAATTTCAAATCCTCTGTACACTCTGGTGTCCTGCACCAGGGAGAAAACATCACTATCAACAATAACATAGTCAATGAGACTTTTCTTATTCCTAGCCTCTTCTCTCCATGTGAATTTGTGCACAAAAAAAAACATCATGGCATTTATTTTGGCCCATTTGAACTATGATCCGCTGAGCCAGTCCACACCTGCTGACAGTTTAAAGAACGTTTTAAATAAAAATTTGCTAATACCCAAATACCAAATGATACCAAGCAAAACAATGCAAGTTTCATAAAGAAACAAATATAATCTTGAAAGCAAACAGACATTTTGAAAAACAGAAATAGAACTAGAGTATGATGAACATGGAAATTTATGGTGGGTCAAAGTGTTTCATAAAATATCACAATATGAGTTGAAAATTATCTTTCTTTCATTTAATTTAATTAGCATAATATACAACAGTTTTCAAATTAAACCAAAAAAGATTAGCTATGACAGTTAAAAGGCTTTTTCAATAAATCAATTGTATGTGTGGAAAATGTATGTTCACTCTAAGTGCACTATCCGAAGTCTTGCATTACATTTAAGGGTTTTGTGAATATCATTTGCAATAGTGTAGCAATAAGTGGAAAGTAATGTGCATCGAGTATTGCAGTTTAAAAAAAAAAAAGACAGATAGTGAATTACAGCGAAGTCAGGTATTTACAGTACACAATTTAAGCAATAGAAAACAAAATTGAAATTGAAAACAAATATGTATGAGAAAAACAGGATAAAATAAAACATCCATATCATAAATGTATGCAAGGAGCAAGCAAAGAACTACTGCAAAGAGCATCACAGTAAGAGGTCCCATACCATCACAAAGAACATAATAAGAGAATCATCACACTACATCAGCAAAAATGTTCCAGATAATGTTAAACCATTCTCTACAAGATTGTGGAGTTACAGTGCATATCTGATATAATTTCCAGTATGCACTGACCACATGGAGATTAAAAAAACTGATTTATTAGCTTAAACCTAATCTGTTTTGTGTATGTTGTGTTGTGGTACACTAATAATTCAGGGGAAATACAAAGATTAGGATGTTAAAAACAGACATATAGTTCGGCAATTGAGCACATGGCAGAATCATATTCAAAGGTGTTATGCTTAAGAGTATAGTATGTGTTATATCTGAGATCCATATGTTTGAGATCTCCAATAAATGAGGGCAGGCATATATATTATTTTGAAAACTTCTTTCTAACAAAACTGTTGCAGTCAGTAGAGGGCACTTCACCAAGAAATAAATATACTTTTAACATGTAAACACAAGAAATGATAATATTTTATTTACATATATTTTGGTTTGAAATTAACAAGTCATCCTCAATGTTGGAACAACTGAACAAGGCAGAATGCTAATAATGGATTATTTCAAAAGATATTAGTGCCACCTGAACACCTGATGAGACTGGTGATAAATAAGGAGAATGAGACTCTCTCTAAGATCTTTGGTAAAGACAAAATCATTTCAATTGAAGTGTGGGCAGTTCACTAAGTTTTTAGCACTTTCCTTACATAAATGTTCATAATTAGATATCGATAAAACAATTGGGTTCATGACCAGATGAATCTATGTTCATTTTATTTAAGGAGAATGCTAAAGTTCTAGTGAGCTGTCTGTAATCAAATAAAAATGAAGGCATGTCTTTAAGTAAAAGTGTAGGAGATTCTCATTCTCCTCAGTCATCACTAGTTTTTTCTTACATTCATATCTTGATGTAGTCCCATCATGTGTTCAAGTGGCACTAATATTTTTTTTGAAATAGTTCATAGTTAGCACTCTAACTTGTTCAACTATTCCTACACTCAGGATGGCTTGTTAGTTTCAAGCTGAAATATTTGTAAATAAAATATTTATTGTTTCTTGTATTTACAAGTCAAAAATATATTCATTATGATGTAAGTGCCCCTGAACACTTGTTTATTTTGGAAATGAACCTCTCTTCATTGTACTTCTATGCCCTATTCCAAATTCAAAACAGTCACTACCTCTTATTTCTCTTATCTGGTAATCATTTCCTACTCTGCTGTTTAGATCTCCAACAATAACCAACTTTTCCTTTTACAATTTGTCAGCTGCCTTCTATAATGCCTTTGAAAAGTTCCTATTTCTTTTTTTAGTAGACCCTTCTGTGGGACTATAGTCATAAATAAGTCTCATTATCCAGTTTCTCATTTTAATATTTGCACATCACTGTTATTTAACTTTACTTTGTTAAATATTTAGCAAATTAAGTAGATCCACATATTGAAAAGAGATTTTTCTATGAAAAAAAAAAAAAAATACTGGAACACATCCCAATTTAACATCAGTAGAGTTGATTAAAGATGGGTACTATCAATGTAAGAAACATCAATGGAAAAGAAATGAAACTAGCAGAAGAATTGGATAAGTACCAAATTGATATAATACATGTGCCTGAAACAAAGAAGACAAAAACAGGTGAGATCTTTCTAGGTAACAAAACAAAGTGTTAAATTTAGCAATAACTGTAGCAGTACTACTTGTTATAGCAGGCAATAACAAATAGTGATGTAGACAAATATCAAAATGAGGAACTGGATAATGACACTTATTTATGCTTATGGTTCTCACAGAAGGGTCTATTAAGGAAGAAATGGAGGAACCTTTCAAAGCATTAGAGAAGGCAATGACATAATGAAAAAGGAAAAGTTGGTCCTTGTTGGAGATTTAAACAGCAGACTAGGAAACATTACCAGACATATCAAAATGTTTGGGGGAAATTTACAGAAAAGAGCAACACTAATAATGATGATAAGTGCCTGCTGGATTTCTGTTTAGGATACATATTAGTTATTAATTACACTATGTTCCAACATAAAATGTGTACAAATTCACATGGAGAGAAGATGAAAGAAACGAGAAAAGTCTCATTGACTATGTAATTGCTGATAATAATATTTTCCCACTGGTTCAGGACAAGAGAGTATACAGAGGATTTGAAAAAAATAGGAAATAATCACTATTTAGTTTTGAGCAGGATAAAATTTAATTTCATATTGAAAAGAAGAATGTGTAAGAAAGGTTTCAAATGAATCAAAGCTGAGCATCCAAGATTCAGCAGCATAAATGAAAATCAAAAACACTAAGCTATTGTGAACAGTCTTGATTTAGTGGTGACAGAAATGTTTCTGTCTTTCCATATTTTCTGTAATTGCAGCTGACCTTGCCATAGTAATTCTTCTTTTAATTTCCAGTTGACATCTATTCTTGGTGCTTATTACAGCTCCAAGGTAAATGAATTCATTCACCTTCTCAAAGTCAATGTTATGAATAAAATTGCCATTTTCATCTATGGCTCTTAAAGAATACAAATAAAAAAATTTAAGAAACTGAAGCACTATATAAAACTAGCTAAACAAAAGTCATGGGAAGTCTTTGGTAAGATAAATTAAAGATGCCAAGAAATTGTATTCTTGGTTTTGTCTTTTATCCAAGTGTAAAGCAAACAAAGTAAGTTTGCACGCGAAGTAACTTCACGACTTGGCTAACTGTATATAGAGGCTAATGACTTCACACCAGTTGCCTTGGTATCCCATAATGCAATGCATATATGCTTATGAACATGTATAACACTATCCAGACCAGTTTTGATCTTTATTGAGGTCTCAGCCAAGATACTTATGAAGTCGCTTAAAAATGTAAACACAAAAGACACAATGAGGCTGATAAAATCTGACCAAGTATATATTATCAATATGGCTAAATTAATGACTGCTCTCACTCCTGAACTGAGGGCAATCAATTAGAATATGACTGATGGTTAGGCCAGTATCAAAGGGCTTACACACAGGCATGTGATTACTCCCAATACACAGGCATGTGATTACTCCCAATACAAAGGAGCATGTAAGATGACGATCATTTATGTGGAGCTAAGTAAGAACAACCTTCCTTTCTCTTTGCTGTCCTAGCATAGACTAACCTATCATAATTTAATTTGATAACTTGACTTGAATTGATGAAGTTTATTTTTGATCTCTCTCTCTCTACTCCATGATAACTGTCATTTGGGATAAAAATTTGCCTGACGATCCACTGGTAATTGGTATATGAGATGGGCAGATGATGAAAACGACGTGACCTAGTTTCGGTATATTATACATGTAGCCTAGTTTCCTTTAGCTTAATGTGGACTACAATCCAAACAGTAGTATACATCCAAGTGTACATTTCAGTAAAATTATGGAGACTACAACTGTGCTAGGAATAACTACTTTAACAAGAGGTGACAACAACAACCAACAGAATTAAGTGATAACAGGAGCAACCAACTACCTTCAATGAACAGTTATTTGCTTAACCTTTCTAGTCACACTCTGAATAATGATGAAATCTCACTACTTAGAAAGGCTAACACTTTGCTGTGGCCCCCAAGGCTATAAACAAATTCGATTTTATATAACATATTGAAAAAAGCATAAGATTTCTGCAAACTACCACAGCTGATAAAATACGATTAGAAACCTTGAACATTTTAATAATACTAAAACAATAACTAGCAACCTAACCAAATCTGAACTATCAGATGTGAAATCTTTAAAAGCAAATCAGGACATCGTAATAGAGCTGATAAAGGAGTGCCATAGTTATTTTAAATCAAACAACTTACCTGGAAAAAATGAATCAATTAGTCTCAGACAACACCTATTAACCTGTGAACTATAGCCCAACCAATCTGATTAAAAAGAAAACAGAAGAACTACTTAAATCAGTCATATCCTGGATTGTGGATACAGTTAAAAAAACTACTTCTGCACTACTTGTTCCCTGAGAATTTATGGTTTGCCCAAGATTCACAAGCAGAACGTACCGCTTTGCGTGACAGTTGAAGGTATCAACAATCCAAAGCGGTATGTTCTGCTTGCTTTTATTCACAAATCTTTGGATTGTGAATAAAAGCTCTCTTACAAGTTCCAGATAATTGGAATAGATAACATAGCACAGATGACACTAAATCACTACTGCCATGGCATTAATACATGCTACTGTGCAGTTTTTTTTCCTGCAAGTTATCTAATCATTCTGCCCTCCTGTTGACTATCAACAGCTCTTCCAAGTACATAGAAGGGAATATTCCGATTTTGTGTCAGTTTACACACTACAACTAATGCCTCTGAATTGACAGCTTCAATTCAGAGACATTAGTGGAATTCTCTTCTGTCTGCTCAGATGGCATAAAATCTTCTCAGATCCCATTAAGGAAAGTGTCTAACGTTTGACGGCCATGGGACCAGATAACAAAAACATCGTCAACATGAGGGCAAAGTGATTAGATAACTTGCAGAAAAAAGAAACTGCATAGTAGCATGTATTAATGCCATGGCAGTAGTGATTTAGTGGCATCTGTGCTATGTTGTCTATCCCAATTATCTAGAACTTGTAAGAGGTTTTATTCACAATCCAAAGGTTGTGAATAAAACATCTGTCAGCACTCCAAGATGTGGAGGAAGCGCAAAGAATGTTCATTGTTTCATGGCACTTATGTGAGGGAGGAAGTTGAATTTCTTGTCAAACATGAGCCTCGAGAACTTAGCTTCATGTGCAACTGGGATTAAAACTGTCTTCGGCTGTGAAAATTTGAGTCCATCTGCAAGCACTCATTCTAAAAGATGTTCAGTGGCTTGCTGCAGTATATTCTGGTGACTCTCATATAACATGAATTACGGAGGATGATAAAATCATCCACATAGAGAATGTTATTCACAGTTGGAGAAAGTTGTTTGGTTACTGAGTTAATTTTGCTTGCTAAAAGGATGAAATTCAGTTGGATAAAAAATCCTTCATAAAAAGATGGAGATTAGCAATGAGACCAAAATTTTGTCAGTCTTTCGATATTCCAAATCTCAAAGTACTGTCATATGTTTTTTTTCCATACCAAACACAACCAATACTAAGTGCTCACATTTTAGGAAAGTATCTCTAATGAATGATTCTGGGATATGGGAGATGTGATATTCCAGAAAGATTTTATCCGGTATTTAACCACAAACAAAGATGCCAAATAGAAACTATTTTGTTATTTTGACCAGTTTCATAAAATGCTTTGTTTCACTTCATCAAAAAAAACTAGAAAGCAAGTAAAAGACAGTTAACATGTCTAGCAAAAATATTTGAACTCATTTAAACAACAGAAAGTGTGCATTCACTATTATGCTGATGGTTCATGGGCTGTTGTATACTACAGGTAGATATGAGTGTGTTGTGATGGATTAATGAAGACCAGACTTGATGTAAAATCATCTCTTGGTTTTTTTTTGTTACACTGTAGAGGATGCTTTATCATTTCAGCTGATTCTTTGAATGCTCTTGAGTAAATCTATGTGGAGCATTTTCGCTTGTTTCCATTCTACTTGCTGTTTTGTTTCTGTTGTATGTGCTACTAGCCATGATTTGTGCTTTCTTTCTTTCATCTTAACTTCCTTAAAGTGTTGCGATTGGCATAATGCTGATAGCGGTGCAGATCTGGACAGACACTTGTCTGTTCTATGCAGTGTACACTACAACTGCAACAGATCTTGTAAACACTTGGTTTTTCAAGTGGTAGATGCAGAGGTTTAAGGTGATTAGAGAATTTGTTAATTGAGTCCTTCAAGTTTTGTTCAAAGCAAACTTGCCATTTTATCTGTGACTGATTATATACAGGGTGTTCGGGATAAATTTGACATATTTATAATTAATTATATTTTTCCGTAAGTTACATGTATTAACACACACTTCTCTTCATTTAAAAGTTTGGACCCTTCTTCATTCATATACAAGATGTCAGAAAGGATGGATAGCTGGAACCCACCTGAATCATGGAAGAAAATAACTTGTATCATGATGATTCGTGCCCGCCATCAAAATAAGGATATCAATACTGCTGCCCAATGCTCCCTGAATACAGTAAAAACAATCAGGCATGAACTAGAGACTTGCAATGGTGACTACGAGGATGTAGCAAGAAGAAAGATCCCTAGCAGACGATCTGATTGCGTTCGTACAGCAGAATTCCTCGCAAATCTGCAGGAACAGGTGTTGAAGAACCCTGGCATTGGAATTCGGGCTTTGTTCGTGGAGTTGTTAACTGTAGTCAAGCCCTGGATAACAAGGGTAGCCAATGGTAGGCCGTATGTATGGCAGCAGGATTCGGCCCCTTGCCACACCTCTGGGAAAAGTCAAAAATGGTTGTCTGAAAATTTCTACGACTTCACCAGTCCAAATGTTTGGCCTCCAAACTCCCCAGACCTTAACCCCATGGATTATTTTGTATGGGGCGCAGTTGAAAAAGACACCAATCGCACTTCCAGTAATACAAAAGCTCAGTTAATGGATAAAATTAAAACAGTTTTTGCGGCCCTTCCCAGGGAGACTGTAGCATCAGCTTGTTCGAGGTTCCGAAGCAGAATTGAAGCTGTGATCGATGCTAATGGTGGTTATTTTGAGTAAATCTTGTTGATAGTATTGTAATTAACTCTGCCTGTAATGTTTTTTTGTCAATTCATTAAATTTAATAGATACAAAGAAGATTTTCTTTTTCCTTACGAAAATGTCAAATTTATCCCGAACACCCTGTATGTGAGAGAATCACTTCCCCTTTATGGTCTTGATTTGTTTGTTCTTCTGATTGTTTCTGAGTTGAAATTAGTCTTTTTATCCATGAATCTTAAAATTGATGTTGTAAAGATTTTACTTTGATATTCCTCAAATTTCTCCTTAAAACAATCATTGTGTTGTCTCATTATTTTTTTTGGAGCTTTAAAATAATTGACTATGTCTATTGCACCTTGAACTTAGGAGATTGTATGCACTGATTTTTATTCATTTTCATCACATCATCATTGCAGTCATCATCTTTATCATCATCACTGTTACAATGTCACTCCTTGTAGGAAGACCAGTACTTATCAAGTCATCATTGACTCATACAAATTCATGGGTGTCAATATTAAAACTAGAATGTTGTTATGTAGCAACCATTCTGATAATGTAAGTTGTTTACTTCAATTATATCATCTTCATCTATGACTAAAATTTTACTGAATTTAATTTTGATTTCTTGAAGCAATTGGATATGGTTATCAGAGTAACATTGTCATGCATTTTTCAGTAAATGTATAGGATCCAATATCGATAGAGACTCGAAAAGTTTCTGTTCTCTTTGACTGTTTAGATATAAAACTACAAATCTTTTATAAAATTCTTTCAAACTCTTGATTATACCTATGTCAACTGGTTGCAAAATTGATGTCAACATTGGGAAGCAAAAAATTAGCTTAATTTTAAACAAATTTTGAATCTGGGGATGTACATGACAGTTATCAACTAGCAATAAAATATTTTTCTTCTTTTTTGAATAACTCCCAATTCCAATCTTGCAAGTAGTACCAAAAGATATCCAAAGTCATCTAAGCTTTCTTGTTCACAGTCATCCACAGGAACTTTCCTTATGTTTTTTGAAACAGTGAGATTTTAACAATTTTCTGATAACAAACAGTTTCTCTTTTTATCAGTTGCTGTCATATTTGTTTATATGAGCACCATCAAGGAAATCATTGATTTTCCCCCCCTTTGAATTTAAATGTATTGCAAGGTGTCAAATTATAAAGAATTTTGTTTAATCAGCATTGCAGATGTATTCATTGAAATCGTTCCTGATTTTTGTCCATACATGGTCAATCCATTCATTTGCCATTATTGGATCTGTATTTCAAATAATTTCTAAATATTTGATCTAATTTCTGCATAAACAATGTTATCAGTTTTTAAACCAATCCAGCCAACTGTTGCCATATACAAAATAATGATGTCTAGATTGTTCAGCAAATTTTTCCACTTGAGCCTTCAAGATCAGATTGTCTATTGAGAATCCAGCTTCTTTGTAGTGAACCATTGAAGCAATGCTTCATTGAAGCTTGTAAGCTCACAATTTCTAAATTTTTTTTGATTTGGTTATGGTGTTTTCCAGTGCCGATATGAAAACATCTTTATTCTTCCAGAATATCAAATACTGTTGAAGAAGAAAAAGAAAATTTATTATACACTTAAACATTTTTTGCACCACATTTCAACTCACAAATAATTTCATCTTTTTTTGGTAAACCGAGAGAGAGAGAGAGATGTGCTTTTTGTAGAAGTTTCTGATGGAAGGGTTCGTTTATAGCTGATTTTGTAGTCATTGCATTGTTTGGATAAAGTGAACGAAGAAGAGGGCTGGAGGCTAGACATTGGAGAGGTAGGTAGAGTGGGGATGGTTCCAAGGACAAGATCAGTTTATAAACCAGTCCATAATCTGATGAAGGTGGTCATAAAAGCTAAGTCATACCTTTCATTTTTTCCAAGAACTACCCAAGCAATTAAGAATGTTTGCATAGTTATCAAAATTGTACGGTATATTAATGGAGTATGCTTATCATAAAAGTGAGAAGTTGTATGAGAATATGCATAAACTAAAATCCTGCCCATGGGTTTCTGCTCTTTACAACCATGATCTCATAAATTCCATGCTTATTACAAACAAAGTTCAACTCCTTAAGTGTTTTAATAAAGTTCAACTGTATATTAATTGTTTTACTTTTCTGTGTTGCATGCTATCTGTTTGATCCACTGTAGTGCACATTCCATTTTTTTAATAAGAGGATTTTTCATGCAGTGGGATAATTTCTGACAAGTCCTCAGGAGTAAGTCCATATCAATTTTTCTCTCCAATTCACTCTATGGAGAGAGTGAGCAAGCCATACTGTTCAGGAATGTTGTACTTGTGAGAAGGTGGGATTGATGTACATGTTGATTTACTTATTTTCTTTAGAGTTGCCTTCTGTGCATAAGAGGCTTTATTAAATCTTTTGCTACTTATGTGATATACTGCTTTGTTACCACCTGATGGGTGATGCATTGCTCTGTTTTTACTTTTTGGAAGTCCAATTCATTGTTCCACATTTGGCATGTTTGGGAGTACACTGGATGTCTCCCTTACAGAGAATTTTGGTATTTTGCTCTTACAGTTTTTATTCTTGTGATATTTACTGCCACGGTGGGCACAGATGGCAGAACCATGACATGTTCTGCCATCCAGTCAGAGGGATTTGGGATACAGAGCATTACTGGACAGCTGAGATAGCCTGCTTTGAAAGATGTTGGTGGTTTTGGTGTGTTCAAGGAGTGGATGATGTTCCTGGTGGGAAACTGGTGATTATCTGTATGTGTGAGGATTCTTCTCATGGCTGTCAGTCCTTGGTCCTTCACTTCAAAGGCAGATCTTCTCATTGGGAACATCAAAGAGGTTACACTCTGATGTTACACCTCTAGAAAAGTTTAAGGTTTTGTGAGAGATAACTGTAAATGGTATTCCCCAGATAGATGTGGAAGGAAATAATTTTTTGTATTGTCACTGCTGCTGCCTCAATAAGAATATTTCTTGAACAGAGTTTGGAGATTCTGCCAACTGTTCTGGATGAAGAAGGGGAAATATTTTTCCAAGAGGATATTCCTGCTGAATGAAAGATTAAGACAAGTGGTGTATTTGTTGCAGCTTTAATGTTTTCTGTTTCTAATTTCAGTATTCTGTTAATGTTTTTATGGTTTCTGAAATGGATGGAACTTTTTTAAGTGCTACTGATAAACAAGAGGATAAAAATTATTCATTCTTAGGAGTTTGATTGTGGCAGATCTCCCCATCCTTCATGGAGCCAAGCAGTGCAAAACTACCAGGATCTCCCTTTCTAGATGTCCATGTATTGCACTGTGCAGCAAACATGGCAGAAAGGTGTAGGATCTGAGTGATGGTGGTCCAGAAGACAGGATAGTAAAAAAGACCGAGGAGAAGAAGACCGAAGAATAGAGAAAGAAAAGCATAAGAAAAGAATAAGAATGAAAAGAATCAGTACCATCACTGGGAGGGTCCCCTTTACCATGACCAGGTGCCTCACATGGAGGGAGGGAGAGATGTAGAGGAAGCTAGTTTGATGGAAAATTAGATGTAAAATGGAATGTTACCAGCAGTATCATTGAAAATCATACAAACTGCATTATTAACGAAGGCAATATTAAAAGTGATATCTCCAATATCACTTTTGGAGATATTAAACCCAGATCTTTATACTGATCATATAATACTCCTCTACATGCACTACAAGACTTTAGGTCTCTAACTAATCTAAATCGCTAATGTAATAATTTTTATTAGGAACACCAGCAATGCACAGATGCAAGCTACGAAAATCAACTGCACTCTCAACAGAGAGTATACAAAAGAAAATACAAGTAAAATATTTCAGCTTTTTTAGACACAATAATTTTTAGTGATATTAGTAAATTAAATATTATTATTAAAAGAACACATAAGACCACAGTAATAACTTTTTAATTAATAAGGTACAGATATTTCATACTAAAAGTAATAGTACATCTTCGGTGTCACACAAACAGCTATAAGAATGGAATACAAGTGACGAACATTCGGTGGATCACCTATTAAAATACAATTGTTGCCACGTGCTAGGAAATGACAGAAAATACTATTAATTAATATTTAAGATAATTGGTTTTTTATTCATTACATAAAATAAAAGTCTCCCACATCTTCCAGAGAGAAAGACAATCATTTTGATTTAAATTCGGTCGGTATAAAATAGCTTCACAACTTTCTTTAAAAAGGCGTTCATATTTGAACCTGCATCTATGGAGGAAAATAGCTTTATCCCACTGAATATTATGAGTAGTGTTAATACTGTGTTCTGCTAGACCAGACTTCCGAGGTTTGTTGTATTCAATATAATATTGATGTTCTTTAATTCTTTTTTCCACAGAAAGGCCAATTTGTCCAAAATAAGAAACATCGCATTCACATGGTATTTGGTAAACGCCAGCCAAAGATAGAGATGACAGTTTATCCTTTGCAGAAGGCAATAAAGAGGAAATTTTGTTGATAGAAACATATGTGGGAATCAATTGATATTTTTTCAAAATTCTACCTAGAGGTTCTGAGATTCCTGGAATGTATGGGATTGGAACTCTGCGGACTGTTGAAGAAACCTTAGGTATTGGAACATAAAATTCAGTTATCTGTTAGATTTGATTGAGGTTGTAATTATTCGATTCCGCTAACTTTTTAATGATAGAAAGTTCTTGTTGTAAGATTATTGGAGAAGAGCAAACTTTATGTGCACTATTAATTAGAGATTTAAGAATGCCAAATTTTTGAGATGTGTGGTGAGCAGACTTTTTATGAATGTATCTGCCAGTAAATGTGGGCTTTCGAAAGACGCCTGTAGATAAGGTACCGAGGAAGTTCGAGTAAGGAGAATGTTCAAAAAAGGTAAACTACCAGAATGTTCTTTTTTCCATGGTGAATTGAATATGGGTGAAGGCTATTTACCTGTTGTAGAAAAGTGAAAAGCTCATCTTCAGTATGTGACCAAATAGCAAAAACATCATCGACATAATGATACCAAAGAGATGGTTGAGGATGAATGGATGAAAACATAGTGTCTTCGAATTGTTTCAAAAAGTAGTTTGCCAAAGGTGGAGACAGAGGGCTACCCATGGCAGTACCTTCAAGTTGTTTGTAGATTTTGTTTTTCCAGCTGAAATAACCTGAATGGATAACAAATTCGAAAATCTTTGCGATATCTGGAGGGTAATCTTCATATAATAATTTGACTGTGTCAGCTAATGGAATATTGGTAAACAGAGAAACAATGTCGAAACTGACTAGAAACTCAGACTCTATGATAAAAACCAAAGATTCTGAGTTTATATCCTTGATTTTTTCAAGAAAATCTGTTGAATTTTTTATGTAGGATCTGGAATGTCCAGTGAGAGCACTTAAAGAACATGACAAGACTTTTGCAATTCGATAGGTAGGAGAATCAATACAATTCACGATAGGTTGCACTGGATAGCCTTCTTTATGGGTTTTCAGGAGTCCATATAGACAGGGAGTTCTTCCAAAGTAGGTGTGTAATTTATCCACGTAATTTGGGTCCCAACTGATCACCTCATCAAGTAATTTATTTAATTATTTAATTTGTGAATTTGTAGGATTATGCGTGATCATTTGGTAGGTAGAGGTGTCTTCTAAAAGGCTGGATACTTTTGTCTCATAGTCAGTCTTATTCATGATTACAATAGCTTTTCCTTTATCAACCTTAGAAATAGGTATGTTATTATCTCTCTTTAAAGAAGTTAGCCCTTTGATTTCAGCATTTGATAAGTTGCATGGAGGTAATTTGCTTTTAAATAATGAAGTCGCAAATTCAAAACGAAGTTTGTTAGCATCATCGCTAGAAAGTCCTGACAGACTGTGTTCTATATTATGTAAAAAATCAAGATGCTGAATGCGTGTAGGAATAACTGCAAAATCAAGGCCTTTTGCTAAAGCACTGGTTTCGGCTTTGGATAAAGGGCGATTGGAAATATTAACAATCCATTTATTAGTAGAAGTGATGTCAGAGGTTAAGTTTTTCTTTTGCTTGTGATATAAAGAATTATATTTTTGCATAAGTCTGTGAAAATTTCTTTCGTAAGAACAGGTTAAAGATTGTTTTGATAAACGAAAAACAATATCTAGTAATTCATCATTAAGAACAGCTGAAATCTCGAAGAAGAAATTTAGTTGCTAGTCAGTTTCGACATTGTTTCTCTGTTTACCAATATTATTATTATTATGGGTATCTCCATGGAGTCAGTAGACTCATCGCGGGAGACCCAAAGTAGCAAAACAATATCTGTCATATCTCTTCTTGAATTCATTTACAGACTTATTATTATTATTCCATTAGCCGACACAGTCAAATTATTATATGTAGATTACCCTCCAGATATCGCAAAGATTTTCGAATTTGTTATCCATTCAGGTTATTTCAGCTGGAAAAACAAAATCTACAAACAAGTTGAAGGTACTGCCATGGGTAGCCCTCTGTCTCCACCTTTTGTAAACTACTTTTTGAAACAATTCGAAGACACTATGTTTTCATCCATTCATCCTCAACGATCTCTTTGGTATCGTTATGTCGATGATGTTTTTGCTATTTGGTCACATACTGAAGATGAGCTTTCCACTTTTCTACAACAGATAAATAGCCTTCACCCACATATTCAATTCACCATGGAAAAAGAACATTCTGGTACTTTATTTTTTTTGGACATCCTCCTTACTCGAACTTCTTCGGTACCTTATCTACAAGCGTCTTTCAAAAGCCCACATTTACTGGCAGATACATTCATAAAAAGTCTGCTCACCACACACCTCAAAAATTTGGCATTCTTAAATCTCTAAATAATAGAGCACATAAAGTTTGCTCTTCTCCAGTAATCTTACAACAAGAACTTTCCATCATTAAAAAGTTAATGGAATCGAATAATTACAACCTCAATCAAATCCAACAGATAACTGAATTTTATGTTCCAATACCTAAGGTTTCTTCAACAGTCCGCAGAGTTCCAATCCCATACATTCCAGGAATCTCAGAACCTCTAGGTAGAATTTTGAAAAAATATCAATTGATTCCCACATATGTTTCTATCAACAAAATTTCCTCTTTATTGCCTTCTGCAAAGGATAAACTGTCATCTCTATCTTTGGCTGGCGTTTACCAAATACCATGTGAATGCGATATTTCTTATTGTGGACAAACTGGCCTTTCTGTGGAAAAAAGAATTAAAGAACATCAATATTATATTGAATACAACAAACCTCGGAAGTCTGGTCTAGCACAACACAGTATTAACACTACTCATAATATCCAGTGGGATAAAGCTATTTTCCTCCATAGATGCAGGTTCAAATATGACTGCCTTTTTAAAGAAAGTTGTGAAGCTATTTTACACCGACCGAATTGAAATCGAAATGATTGTCTTTCTTTCTCGAAGATCTGGGAGACTTTTATTTTATGCAATCATCTTAAATATTAATTAATTATTATTTTCTATCATTTCCTAGCACTCGGCAACAATTGCATTTTAATAAGTGATCCACCGAATGTTCATTATTTGTATTCCATTCCTATAACTGTTTGTGTAACACTGAAGATGTACTATTAGTTTTAGTATGAAATATCTGTACCTCATTAATTAAAAAGTTATTACTGTGGTCTTACGTGTTCTTTTAATAATTATACTATGCCACAGGTACCTCTAAAAATAAGTAAATTAAATATGGAAATAGATTGGAGTCAATAGACTCATTGTGGGAGGCCCACTAAACCAGCAACACATCTTTATAAAACTTTCAGTGATGGCCTCTTCTCATCTTAACATCTGCTCCTTTCATAATTCCTTCTGTATTAATCTGATAAAATCAATTTAACCAACTTGAAAGTCTCTATCATATCTCCTCTATTCCTTATATCCGAACTCTGCAATCCGTATTCCCTCAAACACTTCATAACTAACACTCCACAGTCCTGATATCACTTTGGTCAGTCATCTTTGGACTCTGTATAGTGTATTCACATTGCAATGAAAACCAGGTGACCAAATCTGAGCACAAAAGTTCATGTGTGGCATCATCACCTCCTTATTCCTACATGATAATGTACTTTTTATCATAGCAGCAATATGATGTGCAGTCTTTGCAAAACTTGCAATGTGCCCTCGGAACTTTCCACTGTCTACCATCATCCCAAGATCCTGAATCTCATCTGCTTCCTGAAGTACAACTCAATATGTAGTTTTATATGTCTGTACCCTGTGTAACACCTTACATTTATTAATATTAAAACTACAACCCCCATTCATTTGTCCAAGCTAAAAGTCTATTCAAATTTTCCTGTAGAGAATTAACATCAGCAATACTCCTGATAATTCAACTGAACTTTGCACCATCAGCAAGCATTTGATCATTCCCAGCCAATCCACATGAAATATCATTAACAAATAAGTTAAACAGTAGGGTCCCAAGAACTGCACCCTGAAGCATTCCACTGGTCACCTTTCCAGATGTCCATTGGTTGTACCGCACAGCAAACAAGGTTGGTGTAGTGTGTCAGTAAATTCTGTGTGTTCTTTGGCATGTTGGCCCGTTTTATAGGCAAACATGCAAAAAACCCTACCGCCTTTGTTTGATATTAGCTAAGTCATCTAGCTGAAAACCTTATAAAGACTCCATGCATCCTGGACAGGATTCAAATTCCACCAAAGGACAAATATTGAGGTAACCTCAAATTGCACACATGTTAGAAAGGAACTTGATGTAATCAGATCAAAATCTAAGGTCTGATAATGTTAGAGATACGAAAATTAACAGATCAATTTGAAAAAAAAAAAAAATGTTGATAGAATGTCTTATAATGAAATCATAATCATGTAGCATTATCATAGAATACTGCATACTTTACATATACAAAGTGCATACTAATTTATTTTATTCCTTCTCACCTTTGTTCCAAGGCCTACAGAGCTGCGTATAAGATCAATAAGACGTGGTACCAGCTCCTGAAGCACATCTTCATCCATATACTGAACACACTAGAGAAAGATATATTTAATTACCACATTCATCTATTAAACTCTTTAATCCAAATACTGTATTTACTGGAGCAAAAGTCAATTTGTTTATTATAATTTTGGATATTAGAATAACTTGCTCTTGTTTATACATTTAGCACAATATTGTTTCTTTACTTCATTTTCAAAATTAACATTTATTTACGATATTCATATCGTTCCAGAAAGAAATGTTGTAGCTAAGTATCCTTAAAGTTAATAAGACTGATATGATTAACTTCTGAAATGTAGGTGATTTCTATATACTTTTGTGGGAGAGATTGTATTAAATAAATATATATCTAATACTTAACAAGAAATTATATCCTTGTCTTAATCCTTCACCCAAGCAAAAGCAAATAAAGCCTATGGGATACTGAGGCAGTTGATGTGAAGTCAGCAGCCTCTATAATATTAGTAGACTGTTGACTTCACATCAACTGCCTCAGTATCCCATAGGCAAAAACATATGGGAAGGGCTATTAATCAGACCAGTTTTTCTTTATAAACAGGAATGGTCTCTCAAAACTAAGTAAACCTTCAAATCACTCCTAACTCCAATGAATGACCAAAAAGGATTATTCTAACTCATTACCCTGACAACCCCCCCCCCCCAAATGCTCAGCTCCACCCAGTGACAGGTGAAAAAAATGTACATCAAGCCAAACACCATAAGCAGCCAGAAAGAAAAATTCATTTTCCAGGACAAGTACCACACCAAAGGGCCCAATCATAGCCAAACCAGTAGAAGCTATGCAGGATGAATGTTCATGGCAGAATGATTTTAATGAATGTTGATGGTAAGAGATAACTGAATCAGGTAAAATAGTAGAATTAATAAGTGAACACTTTACAAAAGAGTATATCATCTGTATTGCAGTAACAAGAGAGGCAAAGGCTTATATGGAAACTGAGGTAAATGAACTGGAGGTGCATAGCATATTACAGAGCCTTGATGTGATTAGATGGTATCCAGCTTGAGTTTTACAAGAAGGTGCTAAGACATTCACAGTGCTTTTGACTACATTGTTTAATCTAAGTCTCAGCTCTGGGTTAGTCCCAAGAGGATGGAAAGAAGGAAACACAGTTCCAATATATTAAGGAGGCTCCTAAACTAATGTATCACATCATCAGCTGATCACCATATCAGGAGTCATGGTGAAGGTACTAGAAAAGTTGATCAAGAGCAAAATAGAGGGATGGATAGACAGAAATGAGATACTATATGGGTGCAACATGGTTTTGTGAAGGATAGGTGGTGCCTCAGTAACTTGATTACATTTCATAACACAGTGACAACCGAGTTGTAAAAAGGTAATGGGTTTACGTGTGTTAAGGCTTAAATGCTGGGAGGCCATCATGTTTTAATGAAGCACTGAAAGCACTACGAAAGAGTTAAAAACTAATTTTAATGTTTCCAATATTTCATTTCAGTTACTGAGACATCTTCACGGAGTACAAATGACACCCCCCACACAAAACAATACTTAATAAAACACGCGGGGTGACTCTAAAGTCCTATCTAGGTGGTGTGCCTTCTATGGGTATTTGTAGGCAGCCTAAGATGTAAATTGAGACCTCTGACGATTATTGTTTCCTAAATTTTGGGATGTTTTATGCATCCGTATTTGTTTAAATTATGGTTGATTTCTAAGTGCCATTGCAGATTCCAAAAACAGTCTTTCCTTTTTAAATTTACTATGGTGGAGCACGATGGTTTTCTTCCAGAAGATCCTGTGAGTTGTGTCCCATACATGGTCTGCAATGCTAGATTGCCCATAGTCGTGATTGCAAATTTAAGATTTGTGTTCATTTAAATGGATAGTGGCTAATCTACTTGTCTGTCCAAAGGAAGCCAATTTGCAGGAACAGGGCACTTTATATACTCCAGGCACTCAGAGAGGAGGGAGGGAGGGAGGGAGGGAGGGAGGGAGGGAGAGGGAGAGAGAGAGAGAGAGAGAGCTGATCTTTTGGATAAGAGTAGCAAATTTGGTGGGGCTTAAAAGCTGTGTAGAGGCTGTACTTTTTTAAAGACCTGGCTATTTGCCTGGTGTGCCATGAATGTAGGGGATGGTGAAAGCATTTCTGAAATCCTTCTGAAGAGATGGCCAAGGAATGGGGTGGGAGCATATTATTTTTTAATCCTGTAATCACTATAGCCATTGGATAGGAAGATGTGTATATGGTTGAGTTCAGCTGAAAGAGAGATTTTTCACTTTGAAAAACAAGCACAGACTCATCAATCTGTAGCGGTACCCAGAAATCAACCTAATTTAAACAAATATGGATGCATAAAACATCGCAAAATTTAGGAAACAAATATCGTCAGAGGTCTCAATTTACATCTTAGCCCCTCTCAACCCTTCTATCTGGCTAAGATAAGTAGACGATGTGGTCTCTATTTGACCTCATAGCCCGGACACATTACTCTTTCCTCAGTCACCTCAATAGTCTACATCCAAGAATCCAGTTTACGATGGAAAGGAAAAATAACAATAGTTTATCCTTAAATTATAACCTCTCCTTCACTGTACATAGAAAACTCACTCACACAGGCATTCATTATGTTCATTTATTCATTATACATTCACAAACTTTCCAATCACAACCCTTCTGAACAACACAGCATCATTAAAACTACTGGAAAGGAAAAATAACAATAGTTTACCCTTCCTAGACACTTTAGTAACATACCTTCTGAATCGTAACCTCTCCCTTACTGTATATAGAAAACTCACTCACACAGGCATATACATTTACAAACTTTCCAATCACCACCCTTCTCAACAACATGGCATCATTAAAACTCCAACCAGTAGAGCCTATAATCTTTGTTACAGTGGAATCTCTCTTTCAACTGACTCAACCATATACACAACACCTTCCTATCCAATGAGTGCAGTGATTACAGAATTAAAAAAAAATAATCAACTCCTCTCCCCATTTCTCAGCCATTTCTTCAGAAGGATTTCAAAAATGCCATCACCATCCCCTGCATCCATGGCACATCAGAAAAAATAGCCAGGTCTTTAAAAAAGTACAACCTCTACACAGCTTTTAAGCCCCACCGAAAACTTGTTCCCCTTATCCGCTCTACCAAAGATCAACTCCCTCCTCCTCTCTGAATGCTTGGAGTATATAAAATACCTTGAAAGAGAGATTTTTCACTTTGAAAAATGAGTTATAGACTCAGCCCCCTCTCAAGCCTTCTATCTGGCTAAGATAGGTAGATGATGTGGTCTCCATTCCTGCACATTGGCTTACTTCGGACAGACAGGTAGATCAACCACTATCCATTTAGATGAATCCAAACTTCACATCTGCAATCACAACTATGGTCAATCTGGACTGGCAGGCCATGTATTCGGCACAACTCACAGGATCTTCTGGAAGGAAAGCACTCAGAAATCAATCTAATTTAAACAAATAGGGATGCATAAAACTTCCCAAAATTTGGGAAACAACAAGTCAGAGGTCCTAATTTATATCCTCGGACTTCGGAGTCACCCACATGTTTCATTAAGTATTGTGTTGTCTTTGTGTGTGTGTGTTACAAGTATTATTTGTACTCCTTGATGATGTCTCAATGACTGAGATATAATATTGGAAGCCTTAAAATTAGTTTTTCATCCTTTCCTAGTGCTGTCAATACTCCGTTAAACCTTCAATGTAATGGGTTTACAGTGATACTGCTGGTATTTGCAAAGGCTTTTGACAGGATACCAAATGGAATTCTAATTAGTATATTGCAGGCACATGAAGATGGATATAAAGTTGGTGAAATGGATAAGAGGGTGGTTGATGGAGAGATATCAGAGAGTAGTTTATTCAGGAGTAGACTCCAGTAGAAGGCCTGTGACTAGTGGTGTGCCACTATTTAATTTGTTTATTAACAATATAGGAAAGGATCTGAGAGGAACTATTCAGATGTTTGCCAATGATTGGCTAGAGCAATAGATAATAAAGATGGTCAATTTCTGCAGGATGATTTGGATAGACTAGCAGTCTGGGCAAAGGAAAATGGATATCATTTTTTTATATAGTGAAACCTGTGGGGTATCCATAACTATAGAATAACACATATATCACAGTAAATAATTTTTTTTATTATGTAAATATTTTGCCTTATGTATCGTAAGACATCATCAGTACAACTAATGAACAGGAATAGGAATGGGTATCAATTTAATGTGGCAAAGTGTAAGGTTTATATGCATTTTGGGGTGAAAAGATTACCAGCTGTGTACCACTCTAATGTAACTATACTCCAGGAAACTGATGAAGCCAGGGATTTCAGGGTGTCAGTACATAGGTAGTTAAAGTTTAGATGGCAAATTATAAAAGTGGCTAAAGCAGCTCATCAGATTACTTGATTACAGATGATCACTCTGATGAGCAACAAGAAGGTTGGTAAGACTGAATTTTGACTACTGTGTGCAGATTTGGTCACCTGCATTTCTTGAGGGATGAGGAGGAAGAGGAGAGGATCCAGAGGCAAGTGACCAAGATGGTATTAGGTCTATGGAATGAAACTTATGAGGACAGGCTGAAGATTTGTGGGTTACACAAATTGGTTGACAGATGGAAAAGCAGTGATATGATTGGCACATACCAAATTACTGAAGGGTTTTTACAAGATTAATAGAGAGGAAATTTTTCAGAAAAGGTCTGATGGTGGTAGAGGAACTAGGGGGCCATCCTTGGAAACTTAGCAAAAGTGTCAGGACTAGATTTTTTACTTGGAGAGTGGAAAATGAGGTGGAATAGGCTGCCAGAGTCTGTTGTGGGTGCCATGACAGTGAATAAGTTCAAAGCAAAGTATGATAGCTACAGTGCAAATTTTGGATAGTGCTTGGCATGATGTTTAGGGCCTCCCTTGATGAGCCTATTATTATGGGCTACTCCACAGAGTAGCCCATAATAATAATAAGAAGAAGAAGAAGAAGAAGAAAGGACCCAATGTAATACAGTGACCAAGACCAATTCAGCAGAAAATCACATCAGTGGGCCTAAAGGGAAGCATTATGCGTACCCAAAGGAAGTGTGAAAAGCAAACTTCCTTTTGGGCATACATAATGCTAAGTGGACAAGTGCATAATGTGGAAAGGATACCTTTTTACCACTTGTATATGGGCAATATATGACTTCTGCATTAATTCAACCTTTGTATCTTGTTGATTTGGCTACCACTAATGAGCCCTCTCTCTTAATGCTAACCATTAAGAGAGAGAGTCGGTACATAATGCCTGCACATCAGAAACTAAGTGTGCTTTGCATGAGTGATATTAAAGCAAATGATGTGAAGTCATCAGATGCTATATAGAAGTAGCCTAGTTGTGAAGATACTTCACATGCAAACTTTGTACTCTTACACTTGGGTAAAAGGATTAAACAAGAATTTCTTGGCTGATCTCCTTGCTATATTTCAGTGGGTGAGGATAACTTTGTTAGCTTCAATGCCACCAAAACACAATCCTGCCTTATTTTCCCCCAGAAAGAACACACTTAACCTCTTCTCACCTCTGATAATACCGATCTATCCACAACATCAGATATCTCTTACTGAACTAACTTATATCTCTAGCCTCTCCTGGTATAAGCAGCACATCACAACCGCATTCTCTTCTGCATCCATAAAAACTATGTATGCTTTCTAATGAAGACATTATTTTTCATTTGTACAACTTCTAACATGGTATATACCCCAAATCTACCATCGTAGAATATTAAATTGTACATATTTGGTCTACTGTATTAAAATTAAGAACTTTTTTTGCTAAAAGACCATAAGATATAATGATAAAATATACAAAGAGCCAACAAGTTTCACTAGCCACTGTCTAGCATTTTCAAGGCTGTACTGGTGTGAAAACAAATGCATCAAGTTACATGAAAAACATACACTTTAGTAACTGCTAGGCAATTACATTTGATAATTCGTGATTGATGGCGTGCATGTGTTTGAATGCTTCAGTCAGAATCCGGTACATGACCACGTATTGTGTAGTTTTTTGCATATTGTAGTTCTGTTAAACTGAGAGAAATGATGAGATTTTTCCATGCCACACGTGCATGGAATTTCATATACTCCAGGAAATTTGCAGAAAGGTACCTCATCTTTGGGTGATCTTAAGATTTGTCTGATCATGGTAGTTGGTTTAAAAACCACTCTGATGTTATGAGCTTTTAACATTCTTGCCAATTTTGTGGAAACTGAATTAATATATGGAATGACAGCTGTGGACACATATTGGCACACCGTAACACGTTGTTGAAGGTTGTCTTTAAATAGCAATTTGTTTAAAATGTTAGAAGGGTATCCATTCAGAGATAGAGTGTTAGCTATTTGTGACAATTCTCTCTGTACATCTGCTTCTTTTGAAATAGACCTTAAGGCTCTATTACGGAGCATATGAATGATGCTGTGTTTTTGTGATCTATGATGGTTGGACGAATAATGTAGATATCTACCTGTATCTGTGGGTTTCTTGTAAATGGACAGTTGGATATTGTTATCTTCTCTCCTCACAAGGATGTCAAGAAAAGGTAGTTTGTTCTTCTCCAGTTCCATAGTGAATTTGATCTTATTGTGTAGTGAGTTGATTTTATTAAGAAACACGAGAAGGTTTTCCATGGTGTCCTTCCAGATGATGAACACGTCATCGACATATCTCCACCAAATCGACAGTTTTGGTGAAATCGTGGAAAGAATATCCTTTTCACGTTTTTCCATAAAAAGGTCTGCACATGTAGTGACAGGGGGGCTACCCATGGCTAGACCTTCCGATTGTTTGTATACTATGTTGTTTACTTTGAAGAAATTTGATTTCAGGCAATGATTAAATCTTAAGATCACCCAAAGATGAGGTACCTTCCTGCAAATTTCCTGGAGTATATGAAATTCCATGCACGTGTGGCCTTTCTTACATTGGTCAGACTTCTAGAAGTTTTGAAATAAGACAGAAGGAACATGTGGGGGATGTCAATCACAATAGGATCATCACATCTGGTTTAGCTCATCATTTCTCAACATCAAATCACGTTATAGATTGGAAAAACAGTTCTGTGCCTTACATCGAGAATGACTACAGACACAGAACTTTCAAAGAAGCAGCTGTGGTGCTACGCACAGGCAATAATTTAAATAGAAATCAAGGTATTATTCTTAAAGACATACGGAAAAATCTCATCATTTCTCTCAGTTTGACAGAACTACAATATGCAAAAAACTACACAACACGTGGTCATGTACCGGATTCTGACTGAAGCATTCGAACGCATGCACGCCACCAAACACGAATTATCAAATGTAACGGCCTAGCAGTTACTAAGGTGTATGCTTTTCATGCAACTTTATGCATTTGTTTTCACACCAGTACAGTCTTGAAAATGCTAGACAGTGGCTAGTGAAACTTGTTGGCTCTTGGTATATTTTATCATTATATCTTATGGTCTTTTAGCAATAAAAGTTCTTAATTATAGAATATTGCCAAATATGGAGTGGTGTACCAACAAAAATCTCTCTAAAATTGCTTATTACTGCTGTTCATAAGTGTTCTGTTTCTGCTTCAGTTAACTAGTGACTTCTCTGTCACAAACTCCATTTACTAATTACATTTTCATGGTTTTGAATTAGATGGGACCATTCCTGCATTTTCTCTCAGACCCTTAAACAAGCAAGAGTTGATGGTCAGCATCCACCCAATATCCAGCTTGAAACAAAACAACTTCTCATTCTCCTCTATTCACTGGAATAATTGTCTCCACACAGTTTTCTTTAAGGATTAAATCCTCCAGATGCTCACAAAACATATCAGGTTCCTTCTTTTTTCTTGTCTCCCCCCCCGTCAACACACAGTGAGGATGTAATATAAGTTGTAAAGTATCTCCTGTTTGAGACTGAAAAAGGGACATTATCTTGTGACAAATATAGCCTATACACTTAAGTTGCAAAGTCAGCTATCAGAATTGAAGGAGATATGGGAAGATGGTTGGTGTGCAAGACAAGGAACAAGCCAGCTTCGGGCCAAATAGATATTGTCAGGATCAGATTTTTACTTTAAGACAGTTGTAAAATCATGGGAGTATAACAATGATCTGTATTTAAGTGAAGATGAAAAAAATAGAGAAGCAGTCAAAAGAATAAGCAAAGCTGATATATTTGTGATCCAGATGAATAAATTTATATGGATCTGAGAGTTGGGTTAGACGATAAGACAACTGATCAAAGACTTGGTATGCCACAGATGAGAGGTCTGAGAAAATATTAGGGATATTACAAGGAAACTTGAGATTGTTAGCATTCAAGAATGTGTGAGAAAAGCTAATCTTAGGTGATATGGTAATTTAAATAGAATGGGAGAATAAAGTTAATAAAACAGTTGGTTGATGTCAGAAAAAGACTTAGAGGAAGACCAAAATCTAGGGGAAATGATGCAGTTAGAAGACTGAAAAATAAGATCTGACAATATTAGAATCTTGACAGGTGACATAGTAATCTAATCTGGAGGCAAACTGTCAAGAGGAAGTTAGCAATAATGCAAACTTTTCATGAAATACCATCATAGTATCCAGTACACAACTTGAGGGTAACATATCAGGAATGTTATTATTATTATTACATAACACCTCCAGGGAGTCCACAGACTCATCGAGGGAGGATATCTGCTCTACAACTCTCCGTCTCCACCAGCAGCAACTACCTTCATCATCTACGCCAATGCCATCTACCACCGACTACCACCATCACTAGAATTTTCACAAATAAACATCCATGCCCATGGCAGGATCGAACCTGCAGCCTTTTGGCTGGAGAGCGGATACGCTAACCACTTGGCCAACTAGGCTGGCTATATGATGAGGATGTTAATGATATCCTATATGAATTCCTTAATATATTAAAGGTGATGTCTTAGTTTAAGTACTGCAAGCTTATTATTATTCTTGACATGAATCACACCATGAAAAGGTTGCAAACTGATGAATGGCTAAGGGTCTGATAATCTGGAAAAAAACCCTGCTGTAGAGACCAAACATTCAATTTTATCAAGCTACTTCAGGCCTCTAATAGGTGAGGTGATGGTTTCACACTGGTTGTTGTAATTCATCTAATATTATAATATTAATTAATGCAGCATTTCCCAAATTTTTCCTATGACAGAATACTTCACAAATCCTAAAATTTTAATGGAACACCTCGGTTAGAGTCAAGTATCATCAGTCTTGTATTCAATGTAAAGCTAAGCACACACTACCACCAAAGCAGACTGTATCGCATCGCAAAAATGTGACAGCGCACACAACAGGCATTCCAGGCCGCAGTGCATTGCACTGACCTTGCTTGTGACTGCACATTTCCTAGAATAGATACTTCTGTACTTCACTTGCACTCGGAGGTATCGACAACCGCAGGTAGCTGTCAGCCAGCGGCTGAGTCAAGGCCAGTGCAAACTTGCCTTAATAGCACAATCCACATGCAAAATGAGGAACGCCTGATTTTCAAACATGTTTGAACTTGTCACAGCATTTAAAACAATTTTTTAATTTTGATAATTTTTCACGGAACACTTATTCACTTTTTGTGGAACACTGCCGTTCCGCAGAACACAGCTTGGGAAACCCTGAATTAATGACACCATTATTAGCCCTTCACAGGGAGACATAAGTTCATATAGGATGGCAATCCTACAAGGACCTATGTCTCCTTGTGGAAGGCCAGCAATGAATGAATTATCCAAATTCATATATACACTATCTATCAATAATTGTCTGGACACCCCTGTTATTTGAAGTTATGGGACATTCCAGGTTTGTTAATAACATAAAAACTGGTGTACAGATAGTAGGAAGTAGTATTTCATCATAGCAGTTGAATACAGGTAGTATGGTAACATTACATGAACTCAGTGACTTCGAAAGAGAGAGGTGTCATTGTGGCTGTCACTATGGTGACATGTCCATATGTGCCATTGCACTCAAATGGAGAATTCAAAATCAATGGTTGGCACCATGGAAAAAACTGAGGATGGCCACCAAAAATGACTGACAGGGGAGAGGAGGGTGTTAAAATGGGTGCCACACAAAAACCAGCTAGAATCGGCACAGACCATATGTGATGAGTTCCAGAGTGCCAGTAACACCATGGTGAGTGTTAATACTGTACAAAAAGAACTCAATTTACTGGATTTCCATGGAAAAGCAGCTGCACACAAGCCAAAACATCACAACAATGAACAAGGCAGCTCATCTGGCCTGGTGGAAAGAGCATGTAAACTGGATAATTGACCAGTGGAAAATGGTATTCTGGAGCGATGAATCAATATTCGCCTGTTTCCAGTCTGATGGCAGGGTGTACGTGTGGAGGCAGCCTGGTGAATGCTTGTTACCACAGTAACAAGCGTTCACCAGGCTGTTTGTTCACCAGTTCAAAGTTTGGTGGTGGAGTGGAGTAATGGTATGGGGTGTATTCAGCTGGTCTGGAGTAGGACCACTGGTTGTTGTCTGTGGTTCCATGAAGCCAGCTCATGTGGTTTCATGAAGTAACCTTGATATTCTGGAAAATCAGGTGCTGCTGATTTTATGGAACAGACCTGTGTCATTATCAAGACGACAATACCCCCATGCCACAAAGCTACAGATCTCATCTCATCATACCATTCCACAAAGCGATGAGATGAGTGTTAAATGACTGCCCTGTCCTGAGGTCCAGAGCAGCATGTCCTCAATCTGTCGCTGAACTCAGCTTTGATAGAGGAATGGAGACAAATTCCACCTGATGCACATTGATAGAAAGCCTCCCTCAAAGGATGCAGGAGGTGAACAAAACCACTCTGTTGGTTTTGACAAAGTTGGGACAGAGTGGTGTTGTTCACCACTCTGTCCCAAATAGAAATTCAAGATATTGAATTGATCATCTAAATCTTCTCTGATAAACAATAACATGCCCCCTCCTCTCTTCTATTCTTCATTCAATCCTTTCCAAAAAAATTATAATAATCTTTATGTACTCTCATATTATGAACATCACTATCAAGCCAAGACTCTGAAATCCACACAATAGGTGGCTTAATTTCTCCAGATAATAATTGATCCTGTATGATCCTATGCTTTAAGCTCTGTGCATTAGTTTATAAGAACATGATACTATTCAAAGTATGGTTTAATGTTGATTTTCCCCTATTAATGTGAACAGCCTTCCTATTATTATCTGGAATATCCTGAATTTGATAGAGCCATCCATATTTAGAGGAACACCATTGCCATCCAACCCATGTCCAATTATTAAGAAATGAAGTCTATAAATTAATCATGTGTATCACATAACTCACAATCCAATTAGCTGCCTAGCCATAACCAATGATTTTTCACTATCAAATATGAACATTATATTAATAAAATTGACCTTTTTAACTTTAAACTTAGCAGCCAACATAAGTACCAAAATCCACATGCAGTCTTTTAAATAATCATAGTTTTTATATCATTTGTTCCACTAATAAAAAAAAAACTTCAGAATTTTTATTTTCTTTACACAACTTTATTTAAATCACTTACTCCAGCCCCAGGCAACACACTCAAGTAACATTCTTAGGATCTAATCTAATCTAAGTAAAATATTTCCCACCTCTCTTACTATAGAATTGCCACACATTTTAATGTTGGCAATTAAGCCTGATCTTATATTTTTGCCATCTAGGGCACTATTAATCCATTAATCCACCTGTATTTTGATCTTCATCTGGATCGTTTATCCTGCCATTCTGGAATTAAACATCAAGATGAGGAAGGGGGGGGGTCACATAAGGATCAAAGCTAGATAATTGGAAGGAGACCTCTACATGGTGTTTAGGGAATGCAGAGAACAGACTGGAGATTCTAATCTAATTTCCATTCCTTGCCTTCATGTGGTGCAACCCATTAGTAAGTATCTACTGGATAATGAATAAAAATGGGCTAGCAATTTGGGACTCAGCTAGCCAAACTGTATTTAGTACGGCTTAAATCTGAAACAAACATGGTGGAAATTTGCATTTCATTTGGTTGGCATAATCACATGTGATATCTATTATTACATATTTACTACCTACCTGCCCAAATTCCATTTCTTCAGAGTAATTTATGTTCATTTTTTTAAGTTACCAATCTGTGCCTAGAAAATAAAAATTACAGACTAACCCTAATGTAATATATATACTATTTAACGAAATGGTTGCTGCTAAACTTATTTTAAACTAATCTATCTTTATGCATAATTCAGCAGAGATGAACATTATTATTATTATTATTATTCAGGACCTCCATGGAGGCACAAGACTCATTGTGGGAGACCCATCCTACACGACAGCAAGTCTATCATACCACTCCTTAAACTTATTCACTGTTCATGCTCTCACCACCCTATCAAGCAATGCACTCTATGGTTCAACCACCCTTCACGTAAAGAAATTACTTCTCACTCACTTGCTCAGGACTTCCTTTCACAACTTCCAGAGGATGGTCCTCGCTCCTTCCCCTTGTTCTACCATGTGAAAGAACTCCTCAGGGTCAACTACATCTCAACAGTTTAAATGTCTCAATCACATCATCTCCTTCTATCTACCAAACATTGCAGTCCGCATTCCCTCAGTCTATCCACATAACATTGTACAGTCCTGATATCATTTTTGTTATCTACCTGTGCATTCTTTTTAAGGTTAATTTATCCCCTTCAAATCCTGCTGACCAAGTCTAAATGCAGTAGTCAGATGGCCTGATTGGGACTTTATACAATGGAATCATAACTTTTCTATTTTTGTTGATCAGAATCCTTTTCAATATTGCAGTAACCCTCTGAATTACCTTCAACACTTTTGCAATATGTCCCCTGAACTATCAATCATTACCCTAAGGTTCCCTTGGCTCTTCCACTTCCTCTAGCAAAACTCTACTAACAGATTATGTAGACTCGCATCAATGCATGCCAAACTTGAAGACCTTACATCTAGTTGAATTAAACTGATATTATCATTTATTTGACCATCTGTCCAGCTTACTTGAACCCTCCTGAAGGCTACCACATTTCTGAAATATAAGTTATTACTTTTCTGAAACATAATTTAATACATACACAATTAAAAATTAGAGCTCAAAGAACCTTTCTCTTGCTTTCGCATAATATAGCATACCATAACATACTAAATATTCAAACTGAGAACTTTAATAATAACAGACCACACGATTTAATGAATAAAATACAAATTTCCAACCAGTTTCACTAGCTACTGGTGTAAATACAAATGCACCAAGTTACATGAATACATAAGCGTTAGTACCTGTTAGGACATTACATTTGATAATTCTCGTTTGGAAGTGCACATGCGTTAGTCAGAAACCAGTACATGACCATGTGTTGTGTGGTTTTTCACGTCTTGTAGTTCTGTTAAGCTGAGAGAATTGATGAGATTTTTCCATATGTCTTTAAGAATAGCCCTGATTTCTATTTAAATTACTGCCTGTGCATAGCACCACTGCTGATTCTTTAAAGTTCTGTGTCTGGAGTCATCCTCGATGTAAGGCATAGAACTGTTTTTCCAGTCTATAACGTGATTGGATGTCGAAAAATGGTGAGCTAAACCCGATGTGATTTACGTCTCCCACATGTTCTTTCTGTCTTATTTCAAGACTTCGAGAGGTCTGTCCAATGTACGATAGGCCACACGTGCATGGAATTACATATACTCCAGGATGTTTGAAGAAAGGAACTTCATCTTTAGGTGATCTTAAGACCTGTCTGATCATAGTAGTTGGTTTAAAAACCACTCAGATGTCATGAGCTTTTAACATTCTAGCTCATTTTGTGGATACTGAACTAATACATGGAATCACTGCTGTGGACACATATTGGGAATCAGTTACACGTTGTTGGAGGTTGTCTTTGAATAGAAATTTGTTTAAAATGTTGGTGGGGTATCTATTCAGAGATAGAGTCTTAGCTGTAAGTGGAGGTTTCTGTGGTTTAGAAGTTCACATGGTATATTCCGGTAATTGGACCACATTTTTTTAATAAGCTATATAAAACACAACGAATTAATAAAAGACCTGACAAGTTTCGTAAGTCGTTTGACTTACATCTTCAGGGGTAAAAGGTAACTTAAAGTTTAAAACACAAAGAAAAGAGAAATTATTAGTAATAGTTCATGCTATACAGTTGTAGTCATCTGACTATTCATAAAATTAAAAATCAGAATGCAGATTCAAAGCAGTGCTGAATTTAAACAATGTTGGACGATGCCACGTTCTGTTGTTCACGTTCATGATGTTCGAGGTCTAACTGAGGTATATTTTTTATTAAAGCTGCCCAAACTTGGTGGAGAATTAACCCTTGATTTTTTATTGCATTCTGTTGGTATTTTAAGCATGTTTGCAGCTTCTTTAAATTTCCTTATGTAACAGTTTTTTTCTATGTACAACATGTTTGTTTTCTGCCAGAGTACATTGTGGCCGGTGGAAGTGGTATGGAAAGCTAGACCTGATTTGTGTTCTCTTCTGTTTTGCACATCCTTTTGGTGATTGTTCATGCGAATTTCCCCAGATCTTCCTGTCTGTGCTATGTAGTAGATGCCGCAAGAACAATGAATTTTGTAAAACACCTGGTTTTTTTAAAGGATGATGAGGAGGTTTCGGGGGATGTAGAAATCTTGAAATTTTTTCCAGCGGCAGAAAGTATACTTTGATGTTATATTTGGTAAGTAATTTAGCCATCTTGTCTGTAACATTTTTGATATATGGAAGCGTGATAGTGTTTTTGAAATCTTGTTTCTGAGAGATGCTTGTAGGAAGTGTGTGGAGGATTTTTTTGATAGTCTTGGTTTCATAATCATTCTTTTGAAAGATCTGTGTTAGATATTCTAATTCTTCATTTCTCTGTTTTTCTGTGCTGGAAGTATTATACGCTCTGTCCCTTAGGGTTTTTATTAGAGCCTATTTTTTGCAAAGGGTGGTGGTGTGAGGCTGCATTAAGAAATCTTCCTGTGTTGGTGGGTTTTTTATATATTGAGAAAGAAAGTTTATTATCCTTTTCAATGACTTCTAATAGAATGTCTAGAAAAGGCAGTTTCCTTAAGTTCTTCTTGTTCTAACGTAAATTTTATATTATTATGCAAATTATTTAGCTAATCTTTGAAAGCAATGAATTCATCTGCTGTTCCTGGCCATTTGATGAATATATCGTGTACATAGCATAGCCATATTTTTGTGTTTTTGTGATAATTGTTTAAAGCATTATTTTCAAAGTTTTCCATAAATAGGTTAGCTAAAGCTGGAGAGAGGGAAGAGCCCACAGCTAATCCTTCTTTTTATTCCCAAAATTTGTCTTGATACATGAAAAAAGTATTATTTATACAATGTTTATAAAGATCTACGATGTCCGGAGGAAAAAGGTCTTCCAGGAGATTCACAGTTTCGTTTCTTGAACATTTATAAATAGGCTGATAACATCCAAACTTCCTAAGATGTCTGAAGGTCCAATATAAATATCTTTTACTTTTTCAATAAAATATGTACTGTTCTTGATGAAAGAAGATGTTTTTCCTGTATGAGGTAAAATCATGTTGGTGAGATGTTTTGCTAAATTAGAGGTCGGAGAGTCTCAACCATCTACTATTGGTCTTAAGGGAATACCTAGCTTATGAATTTTTGGAACACCATAAATTCTTGGAACTAATGGGTGTTTTGAATATAGAGTTCTTCAGTCCAATTAGGTATCTTTTTGATTAGAACATTGGTTTTATTGTGAGCATGCCAAGTGGGATCTCTGTCTAAAGGTTTATAAGTATTAGAATCTTCAAGAAGAGTTTTCATTTTATTATTATAATCTTCAGAGTTCAAAACTACTGTTGCATTTCCTTTATCTGCTTTGATTATAACGATATTTTTGTCTGATTTTAATTCTTTGAGGGAAGTGTATTTCGTGTAAGGAAGATTCCTTTGAGGTAATTTATTTTGCAATAGTAATGCTGTGGTTTGTATGTGGATGAGATCTGATGTATTACCAGGTAAATTTCTTATTCCTTTTTCTATTTGAGCCATTATGTCAATTTTTGGGATGAAACGTGGCATTAAGGCAAAGTTAAAACTTTAGGGATTTCAGTTGTCTTTTTAGTTCCTCAGACCAACTGGTCATGTTTCGGATAAGAGCGTTTGTCTCAAGATGATTACTCATGATGGGATTCTTATCTAAGACTTTACCATAAGATAAGAATCGCATCTTGAGAAAAACGTTCTTATCCGAAACATGACCAGTTGGTCAGAGGAACTAAAAAGACAACTCAAATCTTTACACTCCATTACTCCATGCCTTTATGGCGCGCCAAAGATTCACAAAGCTAACGTACTGCTACGTCCAATTGTGGATGGAAGATCCTCACCTACCTACCTACTAGCAAAACATCTTGCAAATTTAATGAAAGGACATATCAGACAAACAGAGGCCTATGTTAAAAATTCTCAACAATTTGTTGAAAAAATTAAGACAGTCACAATTTCACAAACTGACATTATCGCAAGTCTAGATGTTGTGTCCCTATTCACCGACGTTCCGGCCAATGAGAGGGTCAACATTCTAAAGGATCTCTTCCCTCAGGACATTCCCCATTTGTTCCATCATTGCCCGAAATCAAATTTCTTCATAGTAAATAACATTGTATACAAACAATCAGAAGGTCTAGCCATGAGTCACTGTCGATTTACAAGAAACTCACAGATACAGGAAGATATCTACATTATTCATTAAACCATCATCGATCACAAAAACACAGCGTCATTCATATGCTCCACAATAAAGCCTTAAAGATTATTTCAAAAGAAGATGATGTACGCTTAGAACTGTCACAAATAGCTAAGACGCTATCTCTGAATGGATACCCCACCAACATTTTGAACAAATTTCTATTCAAAGACAACTTCCAACAACGTGTAACTGATTCCCAATATGTGTTCACAGCAGTGATTTCATATATTAGTTCAGTATCTAAAAAATTAGCTAGAATGTTAAAAGCTCATAACATCAGAGTGGTTTTTAAACTAACTACTACGATCAGACAGGTCTTAAGATCACCTAAAGATGAAGTCCCATTCTTCAAACATCCTGGAGTATATGCAATTCCATGCACATGTGTCCTATTGTACATTGGACAGACCTCTCGAAGTCTTGAAATAAGACAGAAAGAACATGTGGGAGACGTAAATCACAACAGAATAATCACATCAAGTTTAGCTCACCATTTTTCGACATCCACTCACGTTATTAGACTGGAAAAACAGTTCAGCAGTGGTGCTATGCACAGGCATCAATTTAAATAGAAATCAGGGTGCTATTCTTAAAGACATGGAAAAATCTCATCAATTTTCTCAGCTTAACAGAACTACAATATGCAAAAAACCACACAACACATGGTCATGTACCGGATTCTGACTAACGCATGTACACTTCCAAACGAGAATTATCAAATGTAGTGACCTAACAGGCACTAACACTTATGTATTCATGTAACTTGGTGCATTTGTATTTACACCAGTACATCCTTGATAATGCTAGACAATAGCTAGTGAAACTGGTTGGCAATTTGTATTTTATTCATTAAATTGTATGGTCTCTTATTAATAAAGTTCTCAGTTTTAATATATTAGACCAAATATGAACAATTTATACTAAATATTCATCAAATGTTAAAAATTTAGAATGTCACAATTCTTACATACTGTATATTACAAAATGGTCACTTACATGAGTGATTGTTTCCATCATCGATGATGATTTTGTGGCAGCTATCCTTGCAGCATCAAGCTAAAAATATAATTTTTTTTATATATTATAAAATACTTAACAATTATTTATATATTATGTTTATAATGCTTCAGAGAAGCAATCCTATGCTTTTCTATCTTGTTCTCTAATTAATTATTTAAATATAATGAGGTAATAATATGCTTTAACATACTCAAGAAAGGTGAACATATTAGGCAATGACACAAAATCAATTCTTTCAGTCCTGAAGGTAGTTTCTACTAAAGCTATTTTGAGTTCAGCAACTCAGATTATACAGAAATAGTGGATATTAAAGATCCAACATTATTTCAAACCTGAACGAACGCCAAGAATCTGATGATGTTACCAAAGTATTCCCATAATTTTTCTTTAGCTAGTGCACACAGTGCTTTGCTTTCATACATTTTTCTCTAAAAAAATCTATATTCTCAAAGGTCACACATTGATTTAATTGCAAGGAACTTTTGATTATGCTTTCTACTTTTCCTTGACTGCCAGAGTCCACTATGGAGTTCTGATTTTTCTGTCCTTGCAGACAACTTTACCAAATGCTTCTTTGACTGAATCAATCAATGTTTTCTTCAGGGTTTGGTTCTTATTTTCAAACTCTTAGTAATAATAAAATTAGTGATTCTTCATATATATATATATAGAGAGAGAGAGAGAGAGAGAGAGAGTAAAGCCTCCATTTCTCAGGAAGACAAATTCAGAGACATTTCTAGATGTCTGGAGTAATTACTTTGAATGACTGCTAAATGAAACAGGCAGGGATAAAATGTTGGTAGAAAACACTCAGCACGAATGCAATCAGGAATACATATCAATACCTGAAGTAGAAAAAGAACCCGAATTGTAGGAAGGCCACTGGAGTTAATGATATTTGACCAGAAATGTTCAAATATGGAAGCACAAAAGTTTTACAGTAGCTACACTGCATAATTCAGAAGGCCTGGTCAGAAAGTCGAATTCTGGATGATTGGAGCAGAGCTTTCATAGTACCCCATCTATAAAAAGAGAAGTAAAACTGAATTGAAGATTTATGCAAGTATACTTCAAAACAGCTAAGAAAAATTGTGGAAAGGAAGCTTGTTGGGAATATAACAAGAGTGTGTATTTAAGTTATGTTGATCTGAAAAAGGCATATGATGAGCTGCCAAGAGTAAGGCTCTTCAAAATGCTACAGTTATATGGTGTAAATGGGACATTATATCAAGCAACACATTGTCTTTATTTAAGCTATAAGTCAGCAATTAGACTTGAAGTGCAGGTTTGAGGTATAAAATTGGGTGTGCAACAAGTGTGCACATTATCACCACTGTTATTCATTATCTATATGAGTCACATTATGAAGGAAAATAGTTTTCCTTCATAATGGAAATATGAAACATAATGGAAAATAGAAAATAGAAGGAAAAAAGATTAAACCATTTTCCTGTACTTACTTCAATTCTAACTGCTGACTTACAACTCAAATAAAGCCTAAATATTGCTTGATATAATGCCCACAGCATATAACTGTAGGGTATTGAATAACTTCTCTCTTGGCAACTTGTCATATGCTTTTTCCAGATCTTCTTCTTCTTTGAGTGCCATCTCCTATTGGAGGTCAGCGACTTTCTGAGCAGTCTCTCAGAGTTCATACCAGTCCACTGTCTGATATCTGCCAGCCAACATTTTCTTCTTCTTCCTTGTCCTCTTCTTCCATTTATCTTCCCTTTTATAATCAATTGAAGTATCTTATATTTTTCATTACGAAGTATGTGACCAAGATATGCAGTTTTCCTTCTTTTTATGGTATCTAAAAGTTAACGTGATTTCCCCATTTGTTCCAGTACTTCCTGATTGGATGTTTTTGCTGTCCATGGGATTTTTAACATTCGTCTGTATAACCACATCTCAAAGGCTTCAAGTCTTTTTATTGATGTTGTCTTCAAGGTCCAAGTTTCTGAACCGTACAGCAGTACAGACCATACATAGCATTTAACCATGCATACTCTAAGTTTAAACCGCAGTTACACAGTGTTGATTTCATCAAGAGAAAATTTTATCTTGCCATTTCAATTCTAACTTTTATTTCCATTTCTGGATTGCAATCTTCATTTAACCAGCACCCGAGATATTTAAACTTTGCCACTCTTTCTATTTGTTTCCTATTTAAAGAAAGTGCTAAATTAAGAATTGGTTTCTTACTTATGACCATGAATTTAGTTTTGGTGATATTTATTTTTAATCCCATTTTTTCACTCTCTGCATTTATTAGTTCCAAAAGATTTTGAAGATCCTGAATATTGTCAGCCAGAAGAGCTGTATCATCGGCATATCGGATGTTACTGATGATTTCACCATTTACACTAATCCCTTCCTTTCTTCCTTCCAAGACTTTTTGAAATATGGCTTCTGAGTAGATGTTAAAAAGAAGAGGTGACAGCACACATCCTTGCCTTACTCCTCGTTTGATGTTAATGGAGTCTGTAATAATGTCATCAACTTGAACAGATGCCTTTTGGTTCCAATATAAGTTTTCAATGATCTTGATGTCTTTACCATCTAATCCAATTCTTTTTAATAGTACAATCATTTTAGCATGTTGGACTTTGTCAAATGCTTTCTCGAAGTCGATGAAGCAAATGAATATTACCTTGTTTTGGTCAATACATTTTTGAAATAAGATCTGAGAACAGAAAAGGGCCTCTCTTGTTCCCAAGCCGTTTCTAAAGCCGAATTGGTTATCACTGATGGTGTCTTCACATTTTCTGTATATTCTTTATTGAATTATTTTCAGAAACATTTTGAGAACGTGACTAATTAGGCTGATCATTCTATAGTCATTACAAGTTTTCGCATTTACTTTTTTAGGTAGCATGATGAAGGTTGACTGTAACCAGTCTTGAGGGATTATGCCTGTATCGTAGATCTTATTAAATAGCTTTACTAATATGTTAATGTTGTCACCTTCTAATAACTTTACTATTTCTGCTGGTACTCTATCTGGTCCTAGGGCTTTACCATTTTTAGCTGAGTTTAATGCACATTCTACCTCTGATTTTAGAATGCATGGACCTTCCATATGTTCATAAGTATTTTCTGGGTTCTGTCTGTTATCAGTAAAGAGTTCTATATATTTCACCCATTCTTGTATTTTGTCATCCTTTTTGGATATAATTTCTCCCTTTTTGTTTCGAAGGATACAGAATTGTTTTTTCTTATATATACCTGAGGTCTCTTTCATCTTTTTGTGTAGATTAAAATTGTCATGTTTTTCCTGTAGAATTTCTATTTCTTTACATTTTTCATTCATCCAGATTTCTTTTGCTTTTTTGATCTTGTGTTTAATAATTTTCTGAACCTCTGTATATTTTGTTGGATTATGATTTTTATATGATCTGCATTGATCCATGAGAGAAAGAATTTCATCAGTCATCCAATCTTTCTTTTTTACTGCTCTATTAGGACATAAGGTATTGGTACATTTCTCTACGAAGACAGATTTCAATTTGTCCCACGATTCATCAATCCTCATGATGTCATCATTCTTGATAAGTGCTAGCTCTTGATTCAGATCGTGACTCAATTTGCTTCTTATCTCTGTGTTTTTTAATTTTTCCAAATCAAACCTTTTTTGTTGATGTTTCTTAAGCATAGCTTTCAGTCTAAGTTGTAACTCTGCCACCAGTAGGTTATGATCAGAAGCAATATCTGCACTAGGATAGGTTTTTGTACTCTTTATAGAACTTCAAAATCGTTGATTAGTTAGTAAGTAATCAATTTGGTTTCTGACTATATTCCCATTATTATCCTGTGGTGATCGCCAAGTATACAATCTTTGAGGTGGTAGCTTAAACCATGTGTTTGTGATTATTAGCTCCTCTTCCTGGCAGAATCGAAAAAGACAGTCACCTCTCTCATTTCTTGTGCCCAGTCCATGTTCGCCAACTACATCTCCACTTCTACCTTTCCCAACCTTAGCATTGAAATCACCCATGACTATGTTAATATCATGCTTTTTTGTGTTTTTCATTAGTTCTTTTAATTGATCATAAAATTCTTCAATCTCGGTATCACTCTTGTCAGCAGTAGGGGCATAGACTTGTATAAGATTAACATCTAGTGGTTGTCCTTTCAGTTTTAATAACATCATCCTATCTGAGTAAGGGATGAAGCTCAACAGTGACTTATTGATATCTTTGTTTATTATTATTCCAACTCCGTTTTGATGGTTGTTTTCACAACTTCCAGAGTGATACATTGTCATGTCACTGACTCGAGTTTTGCCTGTTCCTGGCCATCCTAAAATTCCAATTTCAAGTCTTTTCATTTCTTGGATAGCATTTCTTAGCTTACCTACTTCATACAAGGTTCTGACATTCCAGGTTCCTAGTTTTACTGAGCGCACCATGTTGAGCCCGGGGATTCTTCGCACCCCTGTCCAATTTAAGGGATGCTGGTAACTCGGGGCCATTTGTGTAGATTTGCTCGCCATGGTGGTTAGTCTGGAGAGAGAATAGAGCAGTAGTTTCCAGATCTACAAAACTTAAATACAGCTCTTTGTTATATTCCCATGATTTCGCAACTATTTGTCGTAAAGTGAAGATCTGATCCTGACAGCCTCTATTTGGCCTGAATCCAGCTTGTTCTTCAATCCTTCTAAACTTCTCAAGTATACTTGCATAAATCTTACCAGGAACACTCAGCAGGGAAATAAAACTGAATGTAATTCTTACATTCAGTTTTATTTCCCTTTTTATATATGGATGCTATGAGAGCTCTACTCCAATCATCGGGAATTCGTCCCTCTGTAATTTTATACCTCCACACTTCAACATTTCTGGTCTAATATCATCTATTCCTGCTGCTTTTCCACATTTCAAGCCTTTGATGGCTTTTTCTACTTCAAGTATCGATATGTATTCTGACTGTATGCCTGTTGAGTGTTTTTTACCACTGTACTATCACTGCTTGTTTCAATTAGCAATTTTTCGAATTAATTACTCCATACTTCAAGTTTTCATGTCACCTTTATCATCTCTAACTCCTCTTACAGCACTCTTTCCTATATTTCTAAGCTTCTTCAACAACCTCCAGAATATCTTACCACCTTCTTGATATTTATTTTCTATGTTCTTGCCAAAGTCCTCCCATGACTTTTGTTTAGATAGTTTTACACAGTGTTTAGCTTTCTTACATTTGTCTCTGTATTCTCTAAGAGAAAAAGCTGGCTTATTTGCCAGGAACTTTTGATGTGCTTTCTTCTTTTCCTTCACTGCCTCTTTAACTTCCTGTGCCACCATGGAGTTCTGATTTTTCTATCCGTGCAGACAACCTCACCATATGCCTCTCTGGCTGAATCAATCAGGATTTTTTTCAAGGCTTGCCACTGAATCTCCAAGGTTTGGTTCCTGTTCTCAAACTCTTTCATTTTTTCTTCAATAATCTTTGTGTATTTTACTCTACAGTTCACATCTGAGAGCTGCTCAACTTTTATTCGCTTTAAAACTTTCTTAAATGTTATTCTTTTCAATATGAAATTCAATTTTATCCTGCTCAAGACTAAATAGTGATCGCTTCCAATTTCAAATCCTATGTACACTCTGGTGTCCTGCACCAGTGGGAAAACATCACCATCAACAATAACATACTCAATGACTTTTCTTATTCCTTGCCGCTTCTCTCCATGTGAATTTGTGCACATTTTTATGTTGGAACATGGTGTTAGTAATAACCAGTCCATGTCCTGAGCAGAAATCCAATAGGTATTTGTTGCTATTATTATTAGCTTTGCTCTTTTCTTCAAATTTTCCAAAAATATTTTTGTATGTTTGACAATCATTTCCTACTCTGCTATTTAGATCCCCAACAAGGACCAACTTTTCCTTTTTCATTGTGTCAGTTGCTTAATCTAAAGCATCAAAAAATTCCTCCACTTCTACCTTAGTAGAACCTTCTGTGGGACCATAGGCACAAATAAGTCTCACTGTCCAGTTTCACATTCTGATATCTGCCCACATCACTCTAATTGAGACTGTCTGCGATTCAAGAAGATCAGCCTCGTATTTAGCATTGAATACTGTGGCTACTCCTTCTTTTCCTTGATTGTCATTGCCTGAATATAACATTTTGTATTTATTGCTCAGGAAGATTTCACCAGTTTTGTCTTTTTTTGTTTCGGTCACCCCTATTATGTCGATCTGGTACTTATCTAATTCCTCAGCTAGCTCCATTTCTTTGCCATTCAGGCTTCTTATGTTGATAGTACCGATCTTTAACTCTGGCGATGTTGAGTTGGGGTGTGTTTTCGATTTGTTCCAGTAGCTGATTTTTCACTGTTTGCCCTGTTTTCCTAACGAAAACAACTGGGGCCTTGTTTAATCGGGCGATACCCCAGCCGGCATGGAATTCGATCATGTTGTACAATCATTTAATATTGTGGTTGAAGCCAATAAGAATACAATTTGGTCGGCTAAATCCCAAATTGCTAGCCCAACCTTGTTTGTTCAGTATCCAGGTAGATACCTAACACCACGAGAAGGTGAGGATTGGACATTAGGTCAGAAGCCCTGGTCAGTTCTCCGCATTCTTTTAAAGGCTATGTGGAGGTCTCCTCTCAGTTATACAGCTTTGACCCTTAAGCATCTCCAATGAAAATTAAAATGAAAATTATTAAATAATAAATAAAAAAACTGCTAGATATAATGAAAACTCACCCTTTCTTGGGATTCTTGGTTAGACTCCAAACGAACACTCAGATAACTCAACATTTGCGGCTCAAGACCACTAAGAGCTTCAAGAAGTGCAACAGTCAAAAGTGGCAAATGAGGTTTTAGTATGTGCCCTGCATTTTTGCTTATCTGCACAATAGTTGACAAGCTGTAACAATGCAGTGAACAAGTGTTACTGTTTGTATTAAAAAAAAAAAACAACTTTAAATTGTGACAAAAATTTTTGCACATATGTAATGGAAATAAAAAAAAACATATGCAATACACAAATCAGAACTTAAAAAATGAATTTTCTTTCCCATTTTCTAGTTCAAATGTGTGTCATGTAAGTATATTCTGCTGCTTAGAAAATGAACAAACTGAAAAAGGGGGGGGGATTATTTTTTTCCTTAAAAGTAGCAAAAAGTTATAATCAATTCATGGTATTCTTCATTCATATTTGAAATAATTTATTTTTTACAGCATGACAATTAGATTCTGTATAGTGTTGAAGGATAGCTTTTGCTTTACATGCAATGTAATTGTTAATACAGTTAACATTCACTATACTAAACATACTCCACTCCACTCACTCTCTACCAAACTGCTTAAAAGTCCTATAAGAACAATACCCCTATCTTATCCTTCTCGTCCATCCTAGGATGGGTTGAGTCCCCTCCTAACGAGGGGTTACTAGCATATTAATGCAGCCGATTTGCCACTCCTCCAATCAGACTATATTCATTACTGTAATCCATGTGTGTTCACGAAGCTGGTTTTGCCTGCTTGAGGGATGAAAACCCCAGAAAAACTGGGGGAAAAACCAGCTGTCCATGCCCAAGACCGGCTTGGCTATGGCTGAGGAAGATCCTTGAGTTCCTCACGTCATCGACAGGAATCGAACCTAGGATACTCCTTCCCCAGGCATATGGTTGCGAAGTGCATAGCCACTAGGCTAACCACGTGGACAGAACAATACTAAGCTATGTTAAAGAAATCCTCTATAAGAAACTATTAAAAACTAAGAAAGGGTTTATGATTCTTATTTGATTCGCTATATAGTGGAAGTCAAATGCATAAAAATTCAAAAAGCATAATTTAAGGGTCGTCAAAAATTGATGTGCCTGACTATTGGCCTATCAGAATCTCTGAAGACAAGTTGGCAAGAACTCGCATACAGAAATAGGTTGACAAAGAAGCTATACTTTACAAGGAACACAGCATGAGTTTACTAAAGAGAGGTCATGTCTGAGCAATCTGCTCATATTTGATAATAAAGTTACAAACAAGTTTCAGAAGGTACACTATGATATCGTTGGACTTTGCTAAAGCATATCGTAAGATATTATATGAAAGGCTGTTGCATAAACTAAAATATAGGATTGGAATATAAACTACTGATTGGAGTGAGTGAGGTGGCTGACTGACTGGTTTCAAAAATGGTATGGGAGGAATGAATCTGTTTTAACGTGACCAGTGGTATACCCCAGGGATCAGTCCTTTGTCCATTGTTGTTCAATCTATACATTAATGATATTGATGAGAACCTGGCAGCACATGCTACTGATATATAATGCAACATTAACAGAATTATTTTAATAGGCTGGAACTTTGGACAAATGATAATGGCATGATGACATTTACAATGTCATATCATACTGGTGGGATAATAGGTGGATTGGAATTTGAAGTTCAAAGGTTATATAGCAAAAATTGCAAATACAACTCAGAGGATAATTACAATGCTGAAATGAACAGTGGCATGTAAGGATAAGGAAATAGTTTTTCTTCTTTACAAGAACCTTGACCAAACTTGGACTACTGTGTGCAGATTTAGTCTCCTGGGTTCCACAAGAGGATAAAGAAGCTGTGGAAGGGTTGTAGTTACAAAGTAACATACAGTCAGGTTTCTTTTTATGCGGTAGATACGTTCCACAGAAAACAGCACATAAAAATTTGCACAAAAAAGGCCTAAACTTACGTTGAAAAATTAGGGATACGTTCCATGATTTTCTAAAACAACAATGAATTAAAATAAAACCGAAGCAATGAATTAAAATAAACCTAAAATCGCATAAAAAAAGTTTATGAAAATTCAGGAAAATAAGAATGCCTAATTATTAAAAACAACACGTAAGTCCATAGTAATAATTTTAATTAATAAATAAGGTAGATATTTCATACTAAAACTAATAGTACAAGTGTTACAAACAGATAGGAATAGACTACAAGTAACGAACATTTGGTGGATCACCTATTAAAAAAAAAAAGTTGTTGCGAGCTAGGAAATGAAAGAAATTAATAAATAATTAATATTTAAGATAATTAGTTTTTTAATGATTACATAAAATAAAAGTCTCCCAGATCTTCGAGAGAGAGGCAATCATTTCGATTTAAATTCGGTCAGTGTAAAAAAGCTTCACAACTTTCTTTAAAGAGGCGTTCATATTTGAACCTGCATCTATGAAGGAGAATAGCTTTATCCCACTGGATATTATGGGTAGTGGTAATACTGTGTTGTGCTAGACCAGACTTCTGAGGTCTCTGTCTTCAGATCTCTGTCTTTGGCTGGCATTTAACAAATTCCTTGTGAATGCGATGTTTCTTATTTTGGACAAATTGGCCGTTCTGTGGAAAAAAGAATTAAAGAACATCAATATTATATTACAACAAACCTCAGAAGTCTGGTCTAGCACAACACAGTATTACCACTACCCATAATATCCAGTGGGATAAAGCTATTCTCCTTCATAGATGCAGGTTCAAATATGAACACCTCTTTAAAGAAAATTTGTAATAGATTTCATGGTTTGGTATGAACACAGATGATTAAGAAAATAACTATTTATTAACTTAAAAGCTAATATTTCGCTGGTATTATATCCAGCATCTTCAGATGCACACAACACAAAGTTTGTTACAAATGCAAAACAACCACAATCTGGTGTAACAGTGGGGCTAGTAAAAGCAATTGCAGCATGCAACACAAGACTAAAGTCCTAATATGACGCCATCTAGGTTTAAAAAAAAAAAAAATCAAAGTTTTGAAATAGTAGTCCAAATGATAGTCTTAGAAAGTTTGAAAAAATGAAATAAAATAAAAGTAATAAATATTAATTTGGTCTTAAGATGACTGTCTCCCAAATCTTTGGTAGATTTATACAGCGCCATACTTGTTAAGGTTTGGAGTATGTTTTAAGGCTTCTGTTGATTCCAGGAACAACCTCTCTGACTTGTAGAAGCTTCTGTGCATTACTTTTGTTTCTTTCCAATTGATCCTGTGTGCAGGGGTATCCAAAGCATGGTCTGCCAGACCCGACTTGCCATAGCGAAAGTGTTGGATATATTTTTTGTGTTCACTGAGGCAGATGTCCACAGTTCTTCCTGTCTGTCCGTAGTAGGCTTGATGGCAAGAACAGGGCACTTCATAGACTCCTGGATGTGATAAAGGAGTGCATTTGTCCTTAGGCGAATGAATTAGAGTTGCTAATTTTAGATAAGGTTTAAATACTGTGCGTAGTTGGTGTTTGTTAAGCACCCTAGATATCTTTTCAGATGTGCCTTTAATTTATGGGATGGTGATAGTTTTGTTGTAGTCTTCTGTGGTAGATAGAGGGGATTTCTGGGTAGCATTTAGTATATTATCTATTTTATGGGGATTATAACCGTTGGTTAAGAAGGTGTGTCATAGGTGAGAAAGTTCAGCAGTGAGAGCAATGTCATTGGAACAGATTGCTCTAGCTCTATGGGTTAGTGTTTTTAAGATACCATATTGTTGAGAAGGGTGATGGTGTGATTGTTTGTGTAAGTATCTCCCTGTATCTTTAAAAGAAAGTTGTGAAGCTTTTTTACACCGACCGAATTTAAATTGAAACGATTGCCTCTCTCTCTCGAAGATCTGGGAGACTTATTTTATGTAATCATTAAAAAACTAATTATCTTAAATATTAATTATTCATTAATTTCTTTCATTTCCTAGCTTGCGACAACATTGTATTTTAATAGGTGATCCACCGAATGTCCGTTAGTTGTATTCTATTCCTATTTGTTTGTAACACCGAAGATGTACTATTAGTTTTAGTATGAAATATCTACCTTATTTATTAATTAAAGTTATTACTATGGACTTGTGTGTTGTTTTTAATAATTATACTATGCCACAGGTCCCTCTAAAAATAAGAATGCCTAAGTTTGTTTTAAAGCTTTATTCATTCAATTTTATTGAAAAGTAACAATTTTTTTTTTTTTAACTGGTGCAAAATCAATTTCATCACCAGAAGAGATAGTCAGTGCATCAGATCTGTATGGTAAAGGCAATGGTTCTTCACAAACAGAATTAGCTTCACCCTTGTTCTGTGCTGATTTTTTTCTTCTGACAATGTAATCAGTGATTAAACTTTGCGATGATGATTTCACTAATTTTTTATACAGCTCGCGATATCCAGACATATAGTTCTTCAGCTCATGTTGGAATTTAAAGGCTCGTTCAGAATTTGTGTCATTAACAAGAAAATCATTTTCCAATTTATTGCACAGTTCAAGACCATCTCGAATTATATTTGCAGTGAGGGGACAGGTTTTTCTTCTGCTTCACTATCGTTTTCTGGATCTTCGACGATATCTAAAGTTAATTGATACCCAATAATATCATCGTCACTTAAGACATTATCTACAAGCAATTCGTCTACATCGTTCTGGCTAAATGTATCAAAACCTTCTCCACCAATTCCATGTGCCAAAGTAATGATTTCAGCTGATAATGTAGATGTCTGCATGGTTGCACTGTTTGCAACACATCCAAGCCAAGCTGCTTTCCAGCAAGCATTTAAAGTTTGTGGTCTTATTTCAGCGATAACAGATGCAACATGATTTAAGCAGTGCAAAATAGAAAATTTTTTCCTGTTAATGATTCATTTTCTAGTTTATCCAATATAAATTGAAAAGTGTGTTTAATGCAATATATTTTAAAAGTAGCAATTATGCCTTGATCTAATGGCTGAATAATGCTTGTTGTATTGGGTGGAAAAAACACTACCTGCACATTTGGATGTTCTAAATGCAGATGGACTTGGTGCATTGTCAACAATTAATAAAACTTTAAAATGTAGAGATTTTTGCTTCATATATGTTTCCACTTCTGGTACAAAGCAATTATTGAACCATTCAGTAAATACAGCAGTTGTTACCCAGGACTTTGTATTAGCCATCCAATGTACCAGCAGCTGTTTTTCTTTGCATTTTAGAGCATGTGGTCTTAGAAATCGATTTACTATGAGGCGTTTCAACATTCGATCTCCTGATGCATTGCTACAAAGTAACGTCACTCGATCTTTGCTTGCTTTAAACCCACTTGCTTTTTTCTCAGACTTTGCGATATAAGTTCGACTAAGTATTTTCTATTAAAAAAATCCTGTTTCGTCAGCTTTAAACACTTGATCGGGACAATATCCACCATCTTCAATAATTTTGGCTAACTTCTCTTGAAAAGTTTTGGCTGCTTCTGCATCTGCAACCTCGCCTGTAATCTTCACGTCATGAAGTGCATTCCCTTTTAAAAACCTGGTTAACCATCTTTACTAGCCGAAAATTCTTTATCAGCCTGGGAAGCGGAAGTAGACAACTCCAATTGCTTCATCTGTTCATAAAACCGAAGAGCTTTTTGTTGAATTAAATAACCACTTATAGGAATTCTTCTTTGAGTTAATTCTTCAATCCAAATTACGAGTGCTCGCTGCGTGTTTTCTAATAAAGCATCTCTTGAGTACGATGATAAGTTGGCACTTAGTTTTGTGCAAGAAATGACAGATTTTCTTATTGCAACTTCATTCTTTTTAATTGCTCGTATAGTAGATTCGCCTAAATTAAAATGTTTACCAATCGCCGTAGATCCCTCTCCTTTTGCTAAGCGATCTAAAATTGCAATTTTCATTTCCAAAGAAATTGCTTTTCTGTGGTGGTTTTTTCCCTCCATTGGGCCAAATTAAATCTTTAAAATAACAATTAGCAAAATTCAGACTTGCGATAATAAAAAGACAAACACTTACTAACATGCAAAATTAAACTTCACCAACACTCACTGCTTATACGTTATCACGTTACACCAGAATGTGTTGCGGCACGCTGTTCATTATGTACAACGGCGATGAACGAATTGGTCAACGACACACAAAAATCACGTGCTTTATAGGTAAAATTTTCCAACTGTTATACAAGCAAAATAGTTATCACTTTAAAGACTATAATGATCATAAAAGAGAAGTTAATTTTCTGCCGTGTAATAATAAACAACTCATCCCACAATACAGATTGATTACCCAGGGTTTCCCAAACTGTGTTCTGCAGAAGGTGAATAAGTGTTCCCTGAGAAGTCTCGTGGAATTTGTCATTTTAGTATTCTAAGCATTTTTCATGAATAAATATGTATAGTGGAAATATTCTGAGGAAAATAATATTCATGAATATGTCGAAAAGCTCAGACCCAGAACGTCTAAATAACATCTGTGTAGAAAATGTTTTAAACGTGGAAGTATTCATGAATGATCATTAATTTTCACACATTGAAACCTTTCAACATTCGGGAAAGGGAATACCACTGTTTATGACCGGTCATAAAAATTGCCTGCAAGCTGATAATTTGCTGTGCAGTGTATCCTCTATTCTCAAAATTGAACAAAATAACATCTGTGTTGCAAATGTTAGTGACCAATCAGCAAGGAAGTATAAAGAAAATTTTTCCACTGAAATTGAAGGTCAAGGTAGTCTGGTATCCAGTTCTAAGATCTAGTAATACTGAATACTTTCTTCACAAGTTCGTATTGTAAGGTGAAAGCGCTTGTTTCGAAACCGTAGTGTCGTAATTTTTTAAAAGTAATAGGCCTACAGATTTAAATTTTAATAAGAATAAGAGACAAGGGACTTTGTTAAGAAATCTCTTATTGAAGGTGTTTGTGACGGAATAAATAGTGATTCATCCACCTCCAGGATGTACAAAAGGAGGGGAAAACTATCAGCACACAGGAGAAAAAGTCTGCTGTGTGTCTGATCATTAATCATTATAATTTAATAATTAATGATCAATTATTAATTAATAATAAAAATCAGTTAAATTAACAATTATTAATTAATACATTACAAAATAACCAAGGTGTTCCATGGAAATTTCAGGATTTGTGAAGTGTTCCATCCTAGGAAAAGTTTGGGAAACGCTGGATTACCCTATTATCAGAATGGATTCTCCTTCTGTTGACATGCGCAGAAGTGTCGAAAGGTCTCGTATCTGTGGGCGTACTATACCGCATAACTTCAAATCTGCATAAAAAGAGACCCGAGTGTATCTTGGGATTACAGAATGATGATTAGGGACAGATTAAGAGTATATGGACTGAAAATATTGCAAACAAGAGAACAAGGATGCTATGATAGAGGTCTATAAGTTTCTGAAAGGGTGTTACAGGATATCAGCTTAAATTTATAGGGGCATCTATGTACATTAAGTTTGTGAGTGGTTAAGAAAGGAGAAAGATGGATTTTTCTCTCACAAAGCAGTGAGTGAGTAGAAGAGTTTTCCTGTTGAAGGGTAACTGATGATGATGATGATTAATGAGGGAGGGACCAACTTGGCATCAGAAATGGAAAAATAACCGACCCTACCTAATTTCCAAATCAGGTCACGCCTCCGACCAATAAGTGAAAACAAATGCCCTTTTTTTGGCAGATACAACATGCGGTTGTGGCATAGCCCTACACTCATCCTGAAAACGTTCCAATGATGGTCACATGACTGATAACGCTCATACTCCGTTAACGCTCTCCCCCACCCCAGTTTTCCCATAAAACCCTTCCCCTTCCTCAAAGATGTGCCCTTAAGTATAATAATATATATATGTATATATATTATTTTAGAAAAAACCTGGGTTTTCAAAATTATTCTTCCCGCCTTGCGTCCAACCCCCCATCCTTTTTTTTAACAGCCTAACAGCAGAAATATGGAGCATCCTAGCATCTAAACAAGGTATGTACAAAATTTTCTTCCTCAATTATTCTGCTATATTTTCCTTTAAATATACTTATAATGCCCTAAAATTTTTTTTTGAGTAAAAAAGCCAATGTATTTAAAATAAGGGACACTCCTAAACAAAAACAGGCTATAATAGCTGTAAAAGTAATAAGTATTGTAAACAAATGCCCAAGGGTGTGGAGGAACTAATACATCTTCTCTTGTCAAAACATAAAATAAGCAATTAATATCCATACTTTGAATTTTTCAGAATGTAGATTATGTGGATCAAATTTTAAAAGTTGGTAATAGCTTATGATGATTTGTAACCTCTGGCATGAGCTACTTTACTATTTTACACATACAATCTTCACAGAGTTCCTTCTCTCTCTCTCTCTCTTAAATTAAAGGCTGAACTGGTCTGACAGCAGACAGATTTGCAGGCTCTTTTCTTAAGAGATTAGGCAGGTTGGTTGATTTATCATTTGTTACTGGAAGGACATCAATGATCATACTGCACCACATCCAAGGTTATAGCAGTGCATCAGGTATTAATAAATAATCAAAGAGAGATAAATTAGTAAACATGTATGTACAAAAAATTAAGTTAAGCAATGAGTATCTAAATATAAGTAGAATTTGTAATCAAATGTGTTTGTATAAATTGATTTTTTAACTTTTTATAAAGAATGTAAGTTCATATAATTTGTCCAAGTCTGATAGCACCTGCCTGAGATATATGGCATGACCAGATAAGTAAAAATTTCAGATAGGTAAAATAGCCTTTCGGCTTATTATCTTTGTAATTAACAACATACAACTATTTGCTGATGATGTAAAGATAGGTAGGGTAATCATTGCTAGGGAATGCAGCTGACATGCAGAATGATATTAATAGGCTGGAATTGTGGTCATGGGGAAAATGGATGTCAGTAAATGTAAAGTCATGAACTTTGACATGATTAGATCCAATGTCGTATAATATTGGTGGGATTATACTGCAAGAAACTGATGAGGCTAGGGATCTTGGAGTGTTAGTATATAGGAAGTTGAAGTACAGGGGTGATGTAGCAAAGATTGCAAATACCACTCAAGAGACAACTGTACTTCTGAAACAAACTTTGACATGTAATGATAAGCGTGTCATTTTGCCTCTTTATAAGGCCTCGTAAGTCCTCACTTGGACTTTATGTACAGGTCTGGTCTCCTAGTTTCCATTGTGATTCTGATATAATGGAAAGTATTAAAATGATTTCAGGATTGTGGAATACTGATTATGAAGACAGATTGAGAAATTTTCAGGGACATGGATGTATGCGATTGTCTTTAGGTGGTAGATAGATATCACTCATTAATGGCTTGAAAAAAATTCAATGTTTGGTCATTCTAAGTTTCAGCATGCTTTCTGGACCATGTAAAAAAAGACATTTTAAAAAATACAAAAAAAAAAATAAAATAAAATAAAACAAAATAAAATAAAAAACAGAAAAACTCTTAGTCCACCCATGATATTAATGTACTATATATTATGTAAAGGTTTACAACTTTTATATAATTCCACTGTATTTGATTTTAAGTATTCCAAAATAATATTACTTTTAGAATTAAATGTAATATGTCATCATGTATTAAAGTTTAACTTGCTTACCTGATGGCTCTTACTTCACTTGCAGGGCTACTTAAACCTGATTTCACTAAACATGGTAGAACAATACTCAAGGCACGTGCTCCATTCTTTCCAGAATTAACATCGCACAGCCGCACAGAAACCTAATTTAAGATATACACAGTTATTTAGGTTATACATGAAAAATAAATATATAAATCAAGTTATATTACAATTAAAACATGGTGAAAATCCATACACTTTGTTTTGTTAATACATTCCATTTCTGATAATAAGAAATATACAGGTCATGCATGTATGTAAACCCACTATTATTAACTGTATACAACTTACTGCAATTCTAGTTTAACTAGAATGTTAGTGACTCATTGCATCTATTTGCCACTAGCATTGAAAATGACACAATTTGCCAAATTGGAAGCATAATTTAAGATTAATAAAAGAACTAGAGTATTAGTATTCTGTAAATACAAAAAGAGTACAAGAATTTTTCTTCTTCTCCTTTGCAAACATCAGTGTAGTGCACCGTCAACTAATTTTAAAATTAAAAATTTCATCATTTCGTACAAGCTGCTGTAGCTAAGTGGTATTGCTGATGTCCTTTGGGTATGAATCCTATTCAGTATGCAAAAAGCCTTTAGAGGAGCTCATTAAGCAGGGTTTCTTCTCTTGGAAACTGGTGTTTTCCATCCTACATAAGAAATTGGACAGAGAATATAATCCTATCTGTGTAGTCTGCTGTATATTTCAAAGCATGTATTCTCTGTCCAATTTCTTATGTAGGATTTCCATCCTACATAAGAAATTGGACAGAGAATACATCATCATTGGACATCATCATCACATGCCTCATCACAGCATTAGTTAGGTTTCTATAAGGCCAAGTTACTTAGCTGTGATAACCATCATTGGACTTAAACATATTAAGAGGAAAGTAATGTGAATTGTTTCTTACATTGCTTGAGTTATTTTTAAAAAAAGTCCAATCAGACTAAAATGACTGGGAGTCACTTCCTTTACAGACATCTCTACCAGTTGTACTGTTCAATATATTTTGACTATATTTGGAATATAGTTTCTTATAATGTTTAAGTTCTACTAAGAATTTTGGTGCAATGAGAGTAAAATGAATGAAGGTGGCATGGGAAATTACTTCCTGTGCAGATATTTCTACTAGTTGCACTATTCAACTGATATGGACCAAATCTGGAATACAGTTATTTCTTACTGTGGTCAATATCCTCTGAAAATTTATATACTGCAGGAATATAATAGGGAGTGGTTGTGGGGAAGGATAAAAAGCAAAAATTGCACAAAGGCCCCTGCTCTTTGCAACCAAAGGTTAACTGGTTAATATACACAGTCTAAAAAAAAAAAAAAATCTAAAAAGTATCAAAGACACATCACATGAAAAAAAAAAACAAGTGAGCTATTACTGAGAAATACAGAAGTATTAGCCAATGCTATTGTTGTAATTGTTGAGAATAGAAATTCCCAATATTCCAGCAAACACAATAACAGCTGCCAACAATACTGATAATAAAAACAGCAATAAAAATAAATCCAGCCAGGTAAGATGTGGCTTGTAAATTAGAGGCCACCTATTGATTTCCCAAAACTTTGCTCGTGTTTTTACATATGATGATTTTTTTTTTTTTAATGATTATACTTACTTTAAATATATTCGTAAATACTAACCTCTTTTGAAGAAGATAACTAAATAATGAATCATTAAAGATAAAATACCTAAGGAATAGAAAAAAGCTACTGTTTATAATGATTCTGAATTAGAGGAGTAAAAACACTAAAAATTTTCCATATTTCAGTATTTCATTCAATGCCAAGAATTAATCAATTTTGTTACTTATGTTTGTTTTATAGCACCTTTATTATCTGGTTAATAAATAATGATTTTTATGACACCTAATAATATCCAATATCCATCCTAATAACCTACCTTTCTAAACTATGGATTCTTTCATTGTCAGTTATCTAGAGTTTAACCAATAATCTGAACATTGGATCCCTTATTCTAATATCTAATTATTCTACCTACAACGTCTCCCTTCCCAAAAAATAGTGGTTAGTAATATGCAACCATCTGTATTTTTTTAGTTTTTTTTTCTGTCACAAACAATACAAATTCAAAAGTAGAATTATTTAACTGATTGCAAACAATGTAATAAGGAATATGTCAAAAATGCCATGAAATAACTGAACACACAAATGGAATAAGATTTACTTAAATTCTGCACAGATAATGAATTTTGAAAAAATAATGCTTTTTTTTTAATCACAAAAATCAATAATAAAATATGGAGAAATACAATATAACACAATAATACTCATGTCTAAATGTTTCATGATTAAAAAAAAAAAGGCTTTTGATACAAATCCACTTACAGGATGTTGTATCAAGAAATATACTATAGTAAATTACTAAAATTATTAAAGATACATAATTATTATTTTTTAAACCTCAATGGAGTTAAACCTACCCACCATTTGCACTTTGCCACCCTCTCAAGCAATTCATTCCACTCTCCATGCAAAAAACTTATTTCTTACTCTTTTACTCATTACTTCCTTTTACAACTTCCAGGGGTAGCACCTTATCCTTGTTCTACCAGATGAAAATTCTCCCCTGTGTTAATACAATAAGAACTCTTTAACAAATCTTAAATGTCTCAACATATCCTTCTCTTTGTGCTTTCTATCCATCAAACTCTATAGTTCATTGCATGTGCATCTGTTATCTATTTCTGTATCCTCTCCAAGGCTGCTTCATCCCCTTCAAATTTTATGCACAGATCTGGTCACCATATCTGTGTGCACAAAAATCCAAATGTGGTCTGATCACAGCTTTACACAATGGGACTACCACCCTTTCATCTCTCATGGTCAATGTCTTTAATACTTCAGCAATTCTCTGAGATGTCTTCACAACCTTTGCAGTATGTCCTCTCAACTTCAAATTTCACCAATCCCATCTGTGGAATCCAAATTTTAAAATGTTACACATTTAGTTGCATTTAAATGGCATCCCTTACTTCATGTAATATACATCTGTTATATTATCTGTAGACTGGTCCCTCCTCTTCCTTCCTTGCGTCTTTCTTTCTTCTCTTCTTGCTCCATACCCCCAATGCTATTAGAGTATTCGAGGGCTAGGGGTGAATCTTTCCTATTTTGCTGTGTCATTTCATCTTATGCACTATTGTGACGCACCAACCCCTCTGGCCAGCGTGGTGCTATAAGGCGAAATACCTCCCCATGAAGACAATGCAAATGATGAATAAAATAGGAAAATTATATACTGGCTCGTCCGTTGCCCAGCATAAAAAGGGACGCGTCCTGGACTTAGGCAGAGGGTCTAGGTCGAAAAATACGCTACAATCTCCACTAGCTACAATGAGTCCACCTACAGTGCACAATGATAGAAGGATACTAGTAGGAACATATAACTGCAGATCTCTACGCGAGGATGATAGATTGGAAGAACTGATGAAGGAATTGGAACATATAAAATGGGACACTGTGGGCCTTTCAGAGATAAGAAGGAAAGAAGAAACTCTCATGCAATTAAAAGATGGACATCTACTCTATCACTGTGAATGTGACAGAAACTCAACTGGTGGTGTAGGATTCCTAATAAATAAAACAATCAAGGACAATCTCCTGCTTGTAAATAAAATAACATCAAGAATAGCTGAACTAAGTCTCTTCATAAATGAAAGACACCAACTGAAAATTATACAAGTATATGCCCCAACTATGGACCATCCAGAGCAGATGAAGAGATAGAAGATTTCTATGAAACATTAGAATCCATATTAAATAATTCTACATAATTATAATGGGTGACTTTAATGCCAAAATTGGAAGCAGAGATGACCATCTGAACTCCATCGGTAAATTTGGATTTGGACAGAGGAATGAAAGAGGAGAAAGTCATTGAATTTGCAGAAGAAAATAACCTCTTTATTATGAACAGCTTTTTCAAGAAGAAAATCAACTGAAAATGGACTTGGAGAAGCCCAAATGGACAAACAATGAAATAGACTTCATCCTCTCCAACAGAAGATATATAATAAATAATACTGAAGTGCTTAATAGATTTAACACAGGAAGTGACCACAGACTATTAAGGGCAAAAGTATGGATCAACAAAAAATGGGAACGGAATAAGCTCATAAGAAAAAAGTCCAATTTAGTGAATCTACAAAACCTCTACCACAATAAAAGCTGTTATAGAGAATCACTCAAAAATGAACTAAAAAAGTTAAGCACAGCTACTACCATCGATGATGCTAATGAAATATTAACAAAATCTATCTTGAATTGTACACTAGAAATAGGAGGTGTAAAAAGGCACCAAGGAGAGGAAAAACTAAGACAGGAAACCTTAGATCTGATGAAGAAAAGAAAAGATATGAAAAGAGATTTGAATGACACCAATAAAATAGAATATGCAGAAATTTGTAAAACTATACGTAAAAGGATGAAACAATAAAAAACAATAGTAATATGAAGGTCCTAAGATGAACATTATCAGTTGGAACAAAGGAAATAGCTGCTGTAAAAGGAAAAAATGGTGAACTTATAAAAAAAAGAGATGCAATAATCAAAAGAATTCAGGAATTTTATACTGAACTCTATGAAGACAAAGACCGGGACATCCAAGAATCATCTATGGTTAACTCGAGTGAGGCAGAACATGATGCCCCTGAGATCTTACAAGTGAAGTGGAAATGGCACTGCGGGAAATGAAGAATGGAAAGGCCCCAGGAGAAGATGGAATTATGGTAGACTTCTTAAAACTAGGAGGAAACCCTGTCATCAAACAGCTGACTAAACTCTTTAATAAATGCCTAAAACAGAGAAAAATTCCAAAAAAATTAAATAATTCACTTCTAATATTAATTTTTAAAAAGGGCAATAAGGAAGAAATTAACAACTACAGACCTAATAAGCCTACTCCCCACCATATATAAAGTTTTCACAAAAATTATAAATAATAGAATAAAATCTAAACTAGAGGGAATGCGATCCTGTGAACAAGCTGGATTTAGAAAGAATTACAATACTTTGGACCATATTCACACATTAAGACAGCTCATTGAAAAATCAATTGAATACAATAAACCCATATGTCTGGCCGACTATAAAAAAGCATTTGATTCAGTTAAAACATCTGCAACACTAAAAGCACTTGAAACCCAGGGAACTGAAAAACCATATATTGAAACACTAAAACATATTTACAATAATGCAACTTGTGTAATTAAATTATATAAAAACAGTGAAAAGTTCCCAATACAAAAAGGCATCTGGCAAGGCGACACCATATCTCTCAAATTATTTACAGCTTCACTAGAGGAAGTCTTTAGAAGCCTTGATTGGAAAACAAAAGAAATAAACATAAATGGAGAAAGGCTGCATCATCTGAAATTTGCAGATGATATTGTCCTGATAGCAGATAATCTTGAAGATCTGGAAGAAAGGCTAAATCAGTTAAATGAAGCCTCCAGACAAATTGGATTAAAAATAAATAGAGAAAAAACAAAAATAATGATGCATAAATACATAAACCATAGAACTATTAAAGTTGAAAACCATGAAATAGAATAAGTTACTTCATATGTATATTTGGGCCAATTGTTATCCTGTAAAAATTTGATGTAACTTAATAATGCCAGAAAGCCTTACATAAATTTTTACAGAAGTCAAGCCCAGTAAGATTGTAACCTGTATGTCTATGTATAGTTAAAACAGTTTGTTAATGTAAATAATCTCTATGGGAATTGTCCATACTTGCTGCCCTAAAACGAAAATTCTAGAATGTGTTGAACTAAGGCAATACCTTGCCACCAGAAAACCGTATATGTTAGCTCCTTATAAGGACATAAAATTTGTGAAGTCCACCTGTAAATACTCAAAGTCAGTGTTAAATGGACTGACAAACTTCAGACGAATGTCCGCTGCCCGAAACAAATAGGATTAAAGGAGTACACAAGAAGAACAAAGAAAGGGTCAGCGTCAGTGGAAGAACAAGGGACTGCACTGAAATGTTCGGGGTCCCATATCTTTGTGATATGGGAAAACGAAAGAAGGCGAATAAAAGATGTTGGCTGGAAGATCGAGTATCGGTTCCAGGAGTTCTTCATCGGTTGTCCAGAGGTCGTTATAGAGACGTTGCCAAGGGTTGTCCATCAGATGTAAGCCATCGAGGACACGACTTCAATAGAAGTCAAGCCAGAGGCCTCAAAGAAAAGATGATAGGAGCCAATCTGCCAGGCAATGCATAGACCTGATGACAACTTTTCGCCGGGAGCTACTGTCCGAGGAGAAGGAATTTTCGAGCAGGAAAGGATTGCTCCGTTACGTTCAATGTGCATGCAAATACTCCTCAAGCTGAAAATCTTCGCCCGTGCACCGGGAGGACACCGTCTCAGAAAGTCGTCAACAAGTCTGACGCCGGCATAAGCAGGGAGAGAAAAACCTGATTCAGGAGGAAACAGTCAGGACTCCAGTTCGAAGCCAAGTACACAGTGGGTAGCAGCCATAAAGTGAGTTAATCCATTTGTTAAAATTTTTATTACAGAAGAACTTTATTAGTGGACTGTTAAGTTGAGGCTGATGAAATTGAGCAGAGTTAATGGTTGAAAATTAGATGTTTAATAATTAATAGAAATTTACATGTGTGACAGTCAGAGAGTAACTGTTTGTCAATGGTGCATTTTGCCCACAGAATTATCTTAGTATTGGAAGGAAACAGCTTTTGTGTGTAATGATATTTTTTTTATGTGCATAACAGTTAAGAAGTAACAGTTTATTAATAGGTACCATTGCTTAGGGTAGTAACTTGTATTTGGAAGAGAGTGGTTATTTATGTGACATAATTTTCATGAATTGCAAAGGCATTCTAAGCTAACTGTTTTATGTAGAGCTGAACTAAACAAATTTTTATTTATTGCAATAATAGTGTAAATTGTTTTGTGGTAAATAAATGTGTTGTTAATAGAGTGTTGCCTGATATTTAATTTTTTGATACACTGTTCCGAAAAAATATTAGAGCCTATTAGTAGGAACCCACGAGAAAGGATAGTAAAGGATAGATAGTAGACCATGACTGCAGATATTAATTAATCAGGGATAACTTGAATGTAATGGGAAAACTATTGGACGCACTTAACACTTCTTGTTACTAGAAAATGGACATCAGTGGTGCAGCTTTTCAAAAATAAATTTTCTGGTATTCAAAGAATAAGAAGGCAAGTGCGGAAGGCAGTACAGTTTAAAGAGATACCAAAGAGTGGTAAGGAAGAATAGTTAGAAGTACATAATAATTATTGCATTAAAGTATATATATAGAGTGGATGCAGAGATAAGATGAGATAAGATATGCCAATTAATTAAAGAGATATATAAATAATAAATAAAAAGACCCCCCCCATTTACAATCCTTTCAGGAGTGCCAAAGAAAAGAGATTGAATGAAGAATTCACCTTGGATGGATGGCTTATGGGAAAATGAGAGACATATTCAGAAGTGACATCCCTATGAGTCTAAAAAGGAAAGCTTTTGACCAGTGCATACTTCCTGTCCTATCATATGGAGGAGAAACATGGACTTTAACAGAAGCCCTAAACAAAAAACTGAGAACAACACAACATCGCATGGAAAGAAGTATGTTAAAATAACATTAAGAGATAGGAAGACAAATATCTGGATAAGATCTCCAACAGGTGTAATGGATATTGTAAAATACATTAAACAGGCTAAGTGGAGGTGGGCTGGCCATATTGCCAGATGCAGTGACAGGAGATGGACTAGAAAAAGAACAGAGTGGAGACCAATGGATGGAGCAAGAAAAAGAGGAAGACCGAGAAGAAGGTGGAGAGATGAACTGGAACAAATTGCAGGAGTGAGATGGATGGGAGAGGTAGAAAACCGAGTGATCTGGAAAATCATGGGGGAGACCTTCATCCAGCAGTGGACAGAACCAGAAGGTTGAAGAAGAAGAAGTGGCATCTTATTCATTTACCCACCTTTCCAGCTTCTTCCAATCCTCTTGATGAACCCAAACACCAGCACTATTATTAATAACCCTCCCAAGCCTCAACATAATCTGCAAACTGAATGATCTCTCTGTAGTCATGTGATAATATGACTGACAAAAAGTGAAAACAGTAATGATTCAGTACCGAAAGTTGCTGGACTCCTTATAGACTCCTACTCAATGATGCTGTTCCCTCATACACAACATTAAGTTTATCTGAAAGCCAGTTACCAATCCAATCCACTAATCTTATATCCAAAGTCATGTGATGACTTTGGATATAAGATGATGAAAAAAAAAAAAAATGGCAGTATGTCTTTTGTCACTTGTTAAGTCTGTTGTAAAAGATAACCAGGTTGCTGAAATAAAAGCCCCCCCCCAACAAATCCATGCTGGCCTGAATAAATAAGAGTCCTAATCTGCACAATTCTGTATATGGGTTCTTAACAATTTCTCCAAAATCTTAACTACAGAAGAAATATAAAAAGGCCTATAATCTGATTCCTCCATTCTACCTTCACCACCTTTATGCAATGGCACTATCTTATCCTCCTTTTACTCTCCAGGAACCTCTCCCACTGGTATGCAAACAACAGAGACATACTCTTCACAGATAAGAGAAGATTTCAATATTGAAGAGTCATTTAACTGCCAAAATGATCATATATATGCTCTAGATCAGTGGTCGGCAACCTTTTTAATATGAAGGGTGCAATACTGCGGGCGGCAAGATACTCACAGGTGCTGTGTTGTCGACTCCTCCTGTTTTAAATAATTAAACTTAAAATTACAATTGGCATGAATGGTTTTGAAATGTCTTTCTATATTACTTTTTTTAGAAATAGCCACACTATTATTGCATAATAAAAAAATACAATTGCCATTATGATTAAGCAAGGCATATGATCTGACAGATACATGCTAATTGTTAATATGAATATTCTTTTTGTATTCATTTTTTTATTTTTATTTTTTATGGTATTTTATATTCATTCATATGTGACAAAAATATGTTGTAAAAGCGAGGTAAATAAAATAATGTTAAAATTTAAAATCTCATTTTTCTTAAAAACAACTAATCATAGAATTTCTAAGCCTGAAATGAAAGAAAAAATGCCTGTGTGATGAGCCCTCCGTAATTTTCAAATTTCATATTGTGCTCTTCATATTAAAAAGGTTGAAGACCTCTGCAAGATGTGCTTTACATTTATGGAAAATACTAATGAAAGAGGTCTGGAGCTTGCTCCACCTTTACTACTTATGCTTGCATCCACCGAAACTTTTAGTTTCTATATATTCGGCACGAAACTCTTGTAGTTTCTATATTCGGCTATGAAATAATGTTAGATTTAATATTCACTTAATTTGTACCATCATGTATTATATTTGCAGTGTTTTTTCTTTATGTTTTCTTGCATTTTAACACATACTAGTAATGAATGTATCTCTCAGATATATACTGCGATCTATGCTGCAAAATTACCGCTGCGAGCTCCAAAGCAGTTTACAATAATTTCTCTGAGGGCGCACTAAAAATTCACTGTGGGCACCATGGCGCCTGCAGGCACTGCGTTGCCGACCTCTGCTCTAGATGGTTGCAGAGCATGTACCATAAGCACCCAGGATTTAGAAAGGTCATCATCCCATGTGAGTGATGATTTGGTGGGAAGTAACACATTAAAGGGTGATTCAAGCTGCATTTCTGCACCAAAGTGTTTCAAGACACCAGCTGGAACCTGTGGTATGTGGTGTGAAACAAGATGAATAACACCTTGTTTCACAGTTGGCAGGCAGAGTTTCCAATAGGACTCAGCCCATGCGCACAAGGTAGGGACCATAAAACAGTGGTTTGAGGCAAATGTGCCTGACCACATATCATTGGCCCGATCTGAATCCATTGGACTTCAAATTGTGGTCAGAGCCTGAGAGAGAGTAGCCTACAAGAAACAACATCCCAGCATTGCCAGGCTGAAGGTGAATTTGGGGTAGGAAGTGGCAGCTTTTCCATTGAATGTTGTGCATGCTGCCATCGATATGTGGCTTTACAGACTTCAGGTGTGTGTGAAGACAAAAGGGGGCATTTCAAACATTGAGTGTGGCTACATGCACATTATACATGTGGGTTGAATGCACTGAAAGCTGTAAAAGATCTACTGAGAGATTAAAGGTTTATGCTCTGTTCAACTTGTAACAGTATTTATGGCTACACTAGGTAGCATTATACCTAAATTTTGAGAGCCTTTGATAGACTGCGCAAAGATTTATTGGCATTTAAATTTAAAGAAATGGAGTTAGATTAGTATCTCAAATAGGAGATTTGCTATCTGATGCGATAAGTAGCAGCAAATTACAAAGAGGTGATATTCCAGAAAAGGAACATTCTTTTCTAGAGCCATTACATGTTATTTATGTATTTATGATATACCAATCATGAGAGATTGGTAACCTATAGCATTTTCTACTACAGGTAGGCTAATATGATAATTCTTCAAGCAACTTTGGGTCTCATGTGAAAATATTGTCTCAGTTAAGAGACAACATTTTTACATAGCTTTTGTTGTCTCACAACTGAGTAAGCAATGAAATCTACTAACTAAAAATGTTTAGTTGGTCAATTTCATGTATAAAATGTAGAAAAAGGATGTGAAGAATATATTTTTTTTTGCAGAGAGCCGTGACTGAGTTCAAAGGATGATGAGATGAATCGTATGAGAATCTCCCTGATGAGTTGTGCAACACTATGGAGATCTGATGAAAATAATAACACCATTCAGAAATAAATCAAACCATGCTGAAAATGCATATTTTCTGCATGAAAATGATGAAATAATACTGCATAAAAAAATATCTGAAAGAAATGAAACTTTCTATCATTGTCATGCTTTGCCACAGCACTCAAGTTGTGTAGCTTTCAACTTGAAAAGCTTAATGCTACATTTTTTTAATATTTTTATTAAAAATTACCCATTTTTAATTACCAAAATTAATTACCCAAAGTAATGGGTAATTAATTTTATTAATTACCCATTACTCTCCAAGAACAATATCTGCTCCTCACAACACTGTTCATACCCTACTTGCACAACTTTCAGGGATGGTGATGATTTATGGGTTTTAATCGTACAAGGACAGCAAAGGTCATACTGCACCATATCAAAGGTTATAGCAGTACACAAGGTAAAACAATAACAAACATCCATACCTGCAGTGGGATTCGAACCAGCAACCTGTTGGTTGGAGAGTGAATATGGTAACCACTCAGCTTTCCAGTTTCTTTTCAACCTATAAAAAATATTTCCCTGCATTAATTTGGTACAAATCCTCCCTTACCACCTTGTATAGTGTAATCAAATCATACCTCTCTCACTCCTCTCCATCTATACACCAGGCATTACAGACAGGATTCCTTCAACCTGTCCTCAAACACAGCATTAAAAAGACATGCTGTCCTCGCTCTTCTCTACACCTGTTCCAAAATCTTTGTATCCTGAAAATCAAGTGAACAGATCCTAGTGAACACTAGTTCAAATGCTGCCAAATTGATCTTACAGTGGGGCTATAACTTCTTTATTTCTACATATCAATTGGCTTCACAATTTTTGCAACATGGTCCTTGAATTTCATGCCCTCGTTTACCATCACACCCACTTCACCTCTGCGACCTTCACTTACATTCCCCCATCAACTGAATATATAACATTTCAACCTTGCCTTTCTAGGTTTCAAATACTGAACTGGTAGATAAGTAATGTGCCACAGATTCTATTCAAGTGTGTCCTGGAGAGTCACAAGATAAGTTTTCTCATCAATAATGCATTATCTACATATCTACATTATTAAACAACTGCATATTCCATCTAAACCTATGCTAAGTGCATTAAGTTCATAATAATGACTTGAAAACTAGACTTGGAGCACTCTATCAGTGGCTTTCTGCTTTTAGGGCTTTCAATACAAAGCCTGCAGGTACCGGTCAGCCAGTCACAAATCCTACCAACTCACTAGTCTATTTCGATACAATTTCACCTGCCTCGATTTAAATGTCCATCTCTGAAGGATCTAGATATACTTTTGTATATACAGCATATCTCTCCTATGTACAATATATCTATCAGTCTGTAAAACATGAACTTCCCCAAGTCACTTAGGGAAGGTCATTCTCTGACACAAAGAATCCTGCCATTATTAATCCAATTCTGGATTTCAGTCTTTATCAACCTCTCTTTGACCCCAATAACAACACCATTCCACTGGCCTGTAATATAAGCTTTTAACATACAGTTAGAACAATTTTATTCCGCTTCTATTTTTTATGAGATCATACATTACCTTTTAAAGCTCTTGTTAAGCAATCATGCTAATGTGCTGTCGAAATCTCTGAAGCATTCAAAAAGCTAATAGTACCTTTGCATGCTTGTTATCATCATGTGTTTTATTCCCTTAACATATCTGGTAATATATCAACGACCTATCACTTTACTGACATCAAGTTTACTTACTTCCTTGCATACCTCCTGCTCAATCATTACTAGTCTCCTCTCCATAACTGCACTCTCATACTGAAGCCTTGTGCAATATTACACTCATCAGCATCTACTTAGCAGTGCATACTGTCTATCATTTCCATTAACTAACATTATTCTTTTCATAATCATTCTTTCTTTAACTGTTATGTATCAAAAGAACTCTCTCCAGAATTTTTCTTAGCATGATAAGATCAGCACTGTTCATACTGCTTTCTCTTTCCTCACTACCTTGCCTTCTTAGTCTAATTATGCTCTTTGTGAAGCTAATTATTTTCTTACACTGTCTTCAAAAGGCCTTTATAGGCTGCTTAATCATACACATACAATACTGCTATATATGTTCCTTGACAAGTGCCCAAGCAGCACTAATCATTGCATTAGAGAATGAAATGTCATATTTTCCTCCTCTTGGTGAACGTGACCATGAAGTAATCACCTGATAATCACATAAAGGCTACTGCAAGGAAAGGATATATGATATATGATGGCCTGGTGGGCCAAGTGGTTAGCGTATCCGCTCTCCAACTAAAAAGGCTGTGTGTTCGAATCCTGCCATAGGCATGGATGTTTGTGACTGTCTGTGAAAGTGATGGTGGTGGGCGATAGATGGTGTTAGTGTAGTTGTGGTTTGTTGTAGTTGGTGGATTGAGTGAGTTGTGGAGACCGAGTTGTAGAGTAGATGCCCTCTCTTGATGAGTCTTCGGACTCCCTGGAGGTGCCACGTAATAATGATAATATGTGGAAATAACAAGTAAGTGATTAACTCATGGTCACTTCCACCAAGTGGAGAAAAATAACATTTCATTCATATGACATCCTTTGATGCAATGACCAAACCTAAATTGCTAAATCTTGAGTGCTCTCTGTTAAATACTCCCTGAGCCCACAAAAATTCATTTCCTTACCATTGGTCTCCATTTCATATATAACAATATCCAATTAAGCATCTCATTCTGTTTATCTTCACCAACCTGAATGGAATCAATTTTTCAGCTACCATCCCCTCTTGACCTTGTTAACTTAGAGAAACTACCGTATCTCTCAATCTTTATTCATGTCAGCACTCATCTCCATCCATCATGTTTCAATTTGGCTAAAAATCATTGTACCAATGATTTTTGACCAAATCACTCCAATTAGTGCAACAAATTCCTCACCTTTCTTTTTGATACTTCTGATATTGATAAACAAACAAAAATATGTTTGTTTATCAATCACATCAGATCTTGAGTTCATCTATCACAATCAATCCCGTTTTTCCAAGATTCCCATTATTCCAATACTTCCCAGGCCATTTCTTCTTCACACTGACAGCTCTCATATACATAAACTCTTCCAGAGGTCCATGCTTCCTATGCTACATTTCCTCATCCAACTTGTCACCCTGTTTACCTGTCCATCTCCAATTATCCCAATGCACTGGTCTCTCAAATCAAATTGTGCTTCCCTCCATGTCCATATTTTTCACTGCTAATCTTTAGTCTCAACTCTCATCTCCTTTTCATACCTCCTTTTACTTCCTCAGATCACTCAATTCACCATTCTCTCATTATTTTATTTCCTAAGAACTTTTCCTGATGAACTCAAATGCATTCAAAATTGTAATCCATCATTCTATACAGCTTCCTCTGTCCCTCAAATTCATCCCATACATTTACAAACAGTACCCCATCCCCTTCCTCATACAACTCTGCCACCAACATACCATTCATTTTTTGCTTGTTGTCTCAACTTATCACTGTCAAATCATATGTTCCTAAACCACTACCAGTATGCCAACACTGTTACTCCGTTATCCCTTGTATCCAAAGCTTCATCACTCTGCTCCTACTTGTTAAAAGCAAACTTTATGCAATTCTAATAATAGTTAGAGTATACCACTAATAAATCATTCATTCAGGAGACAAAACAGTTTGTCTATTTTACTGGATGTTAAAAACAATTGACAAAAGGATCTTTCTTTTTTGGTTCATTTTCAAAATTAATCTAAAAAAGAAAGACCAAATTTGATGTACATTATTGCTGATTTTCTAATGAGATGTCCCAGTCCAATCCTAAATGAAACAACACTGGAGAAGAGAAAAAGTATTCAGTGCATTTTTGTGAGCAGAGTAAAGCAACACTAGAGAAATTTCCATAAATAACAGATAAGATAATTTGCAACTTATTGTAAATACAAAATTTAAAAACTGACCTTATTTAAGGACTTTAATGCAGACTCTGCAGCTTTTCTTACAGTTTCCTTCACGAGAGAGAGAGAGAAAGAAAGGTGAAAACTGTGATAATTACTATCATTAGCTTTAAGTAAAATTAATCCTAGAATTATAGGATTAGGTTATAAGACAAAAGTCTACCATTCTATTTTATTTAAAAGACAATATGAAATATCTTTTAAATAATGAAATATTTAAAAATAATGAAATAATTGCTATCTGAAATATCTATCTGCCCTTTTTTCTGCATATACAGCACGGCTATACTTTATACATCAAGAAAGATATTTAAGATTTAAAATTATCTGAATGTTTCCAGATTGTTATATGTTTCTGGATGAGATTTAATTGAGGTTTATTATAAGATATACTACAGGCATACAGAATATATATATATACTACAGCAAACAAAACAATGGGATAGGAGCATGTTCTTTTAACTTAGCCAACTTTTATGTATCAAATTTCTCATATAATAGTTGAAATTAAAATGTATATATAATTAACAAGATTATCAGATTCTTACTTAGACTAGTTTGGAGGTTAGATTTTATGGCTATAGTAATATTTCCCTATAGATATTTGAATTCAAGTGTGCATCAGAATAGAATTTATGTAATGATTTGTATATATTCATGTTTCTTGTAATGTTATAGTGAATGCCAGTTGTGTGGCAGGGTGGGGAGGGGTAAAATGTATAACACTAGTGTGGAAAATGTTAACATAAAATTGACAAAAAAGTTAGAACAATACGTTTCAGTGAGAATGTTGACAAAAGTGTAGAGGTTTCATTCTCCTGACAAAAGGTCAGGGGAATGAAAAGGACATGAAAGAAATAGCACATTCACACAGAAGACCTTCACAGGACAAAATGTGAACCTGAACAATTGCAGAAATATCAGGTGAATAGTACAAATGAGAAAAGAAAGAAGAGATCAAAGGTAAGAAAGAGGAATGCACGACTACATGAGAGATAGAGAATAAGGAGAAAGTTTTTATAGTGATTCTATTATAAGAGAAGAATTTTTTTTTTTTTTTTTCTGGCGTGAAAATTAATGATATTAGTGAGGCTGTTCATATACAGAAACAAAGTGAAAGAGTTGACTGTTTAAGCAGGCACTGATGACTGAAAGATAAAAAGTATAATATGACAGAGGATATGAAATTTTCTTAGTGTTCAGGCTTATATGTTGTTTCACCAATATTGTACACAAAATTGTACATAGGAAATTAACAACATATTAATAAATAAAATTATTTACTTATTATCCTATATTTTAGCAAATTCAAATTGACATCATCAGGGATTAATACACATGTATTAGACACTTTTTCATGAAGACATTTGAAAAGAATGCCCTAAATTTCTCCCTCTTAAACCGACTATTTGGCTTTGCTATGCGGATGATGTGTTTGCAATTTGGCCACATGGCCAGGACACCTTACGCACTTTCCTTTCCCATTTGAACAGCCAACATCCAAGGATTCAATTCACGACAGAAATAGAAAGTAATAACAGTCGGGTACACGACGACTGGACAACAACAACTGGGCGATGGCCAAGTGGGCGACGGAATAAAAGATCAAATATGCAATTCTATTCTGTTGATCTATTACCAGGTAAATTTAAATAATATTTTATGAGAAATTAGTTAAAAGAACGGTATAAACATAAAATTTGAAAAATTTTGCTTATAATTAAGTTTATTTTTATTGTGTAGAATTACAAATTGTATAGAAGTTATATTGAAATTTTCCATACAAGAAATGAGCCAGCTAGTTAATAAATATTTCTATTATATATTTTCGTTTATATCATATATCAAAATTTGTAGGCTCATTTAAGAAAGAGATGGTTAAAAAGAGTGGTCAGAAAATGATTTAAAAATGAAAAGGTATAATTGTACAATATTAAAATAAAGAAAAAATACAGTTTTTTAATTCATTTATTAATATTATTTTGTAATTAACAAACATATTTACACATGTTACACATTACATTAAAACAAAAAAGTATATGAAATTCAAAACAATTTTTTAAAATTTATTAATTCATATTATAGTTATATGCAGTACCATAAATATTCTATTATATTTTCCCTATTGTAATTAATACTTTTTTCAAAATTCTTTGGACAGCTTCATCGTGACGTCTACGTGTGTGTGATGTTGAAAACCTGCTACTGCTCTTTCATAATCAACATCATATGTTTTTTGAATTTTTTGTAGTCCATTTATAAAAATTCATAAATTTGAATGACTTGCACTGCTGCTGCCAAAGTCCAATTGCAGTTTTTGATGACAGGCTTCTGCAAAATGATTTGTCCTATCCCTTCCATTTATTGTTCTTTGGTACACAGACCAAACATTTGAGGGAAAATTCGGTGGAGCCCTGGTTCTATTATTCCTTAGATGACCTATGTATGTATTCGTAAATCATTCTAAAATTGGTTCAAATTCATTGGATAAATGATTCTCAAGTTCAGAAATATGTAAATAATATCTTGTTCAGGAACGAAAGCAAGTGAAGTGATCATTTTTGAATTTAAAATGAACTGCGCATCATAATTATATCTGATTAAAAGACTGCATGAAGCTAAATGCTTACGAAGATTTTGTACGAGATGAAAAAAGCAACCATTTATGTTAACTTGTGGAAATACTATACGTAACACTTGATGAATGGCAATTTCAAAATCACCATTTATATTTTCGGGATCTAGTAATGGCCACGTTTCATGTATCATATAAAATAATTTTGTGTATGTTTCAAGAGTCTTATTAGGTAGTAAACAATATAAAACAGAGGAAACAGGACTTCATCCTTTCTAGCCAAAATAGCAAAAAATTGAGCAAAAAGAGGGGGAGAAAGTAAAAATGTGCCATCCATAAATAATTCATCCATGCTTTGGCTCCACACTGCATGGCTTTCACGACCGAAAATCAATATTCTCATTGGGTCGACTTGTTCTGATCCAGTATCAGCCAATAAAAAACATTCAAATTGTGATGGACTGAATTCATAATTTAAGTATTCTTCAGGAATAATTATTGTTTCTCTAGAAGCAGGATTAATTGGGGCTTTTAAATTTTTTAATCTTTTTCTTTGAATATTTCTGCACAGATTGCAATGATTTGGAAGCATTCCTTCTACCGCAGAAGAAACATTTTGTAGAACTTGAGTTCTGATTTGTGATGGGTTACTCATTGTCGTATTTGCTAATTTTTTGGCTGTTGTACTAACTTCTTGCATTATTATTCTGGCCGCATTTCCAGAACTGCTACATGTGTGTGTTCCTGTTTTCAGAAATTAGTGATCCATCACTGACACTTGTCCAGATTCTACCTTTGCATCCTTTGTTTTTATTTTCACATCGCCAAAATTGAATTGAACCTTCCTTATCAATCTTGTCTTTAACATAAAGATACCCATTCCAAGCATATTTTTCCTTGTCTCTTTGACTTAATATTCTTGAATTATCCATTTCTAAAGAATAGAAACAAGAAATATAAATATAAAATTAAAAAAAAGTTTTCACTATTGATATAATTAAGAATTTTTTCAGTACTATTTTTCACTTGTTGGGAGACAAAAGATTCATCATAATAATTATACTTAGCAATTGTTTCATTTCAGAGATAATCAAGAGTTTGAAATTTATTTAAATTAATTTAGATGTTACGTATATAATTTAGTATATACGATAATTAAGATAATAGAATTAAGATTATAAATTTTGAATACATACCTTTTATTTACTTAAAGTTGTTCTTTACACGTTGTAACTGTAATGTTGACACAAATATTGGAAACGATGTAATAAACAAACAACTAGTCTTACTGTTTAATAGAAGTCAAAATATCTTGCGAATGCATATTGAACTAAATAACTGCACAAATGATAAACTGCCAAAGAAGAGACCTTACGCAGTGAAGCTCAGAAATACTTCTTTACGAAATAATATTAATAAATGAATAAAAAACTGTATTTTTTCTTTATTTTAATATTGTGCAATTATACCTTTCCATTTTTCAACCATTTTCGGACCACTCTTTTTAACCATCTCTCTCTTAAATGATCCTACAAATTTTGATATATGATATAAACGAAAATATATAATATAAATATTTATCAACTAGCTGACTCATTTTTTGTGTGGGAAATTTCAATATAACTTCTATACAGTTCGTAATTCTACACAATAAAAATAAACTTAAATAAATTAATTATAAGTGATATTTTTCAAATTTTATGTTCATACCACTCTTTAAACCCATTTTTACCCGGTAATAGACCAACAGAATAGAATTGCATATTTGATCTTTTATTCTGTCGCCCAGTTGACTGCGTCCCCAACAGTCTGCCTTTCCTCAGATCACATATACTTGTCACTTGTCTAGTTACAAGTTATCTTGTAACCAGACACTCTAGTTACGAGATAACTACATGGATACCTGATGTTCAAAGTCTACAGAAAACCCCACACAGGTAGATACATCCATTAACAGTCACATTAATCCCCCCCCCAACTACTTTGGACTATAAAACCCCTAGCCACTAGGCAAAATTAAGTTGCTCAGATAACAATGCACCCAAAACAGAACTCAGTCACATAAAAACACCTTTTTTGACCAAATGGCTACACTTCCCAACAAATACAAAGAATTTTAATACCACAAATCCACACCGTCTCCCCCCCCAACATTGATTACAGCAAATCTATTACTATCCTTATATCGGTGGCATCTCAGAAAAGGTGGCCAAGATATTAAAAAAGGACAATCTTGTGACCACCTATAAACCATACAAAAAGCTAGCAGCTCTTATCTGCTCTCCCAAAAGACCAGCTACAACCTCTGGATTTACTTCAAGTTCATCAGGTACCCACCAGCTGCAACCTTTCTTATTATGGACAAACAGGTAGGACAGCCAACATCTGTATATCAGAGCACTGAGATTACATCCTATTCCACCACTACATCCACTCAGGATTGGCAAACCATGCCCTGAATACCTGCCACAGGATCAATTGGAAAAAAAAGCAACCTTACTCCACCAAAGCAAATTCAAGTTTGAGAGACTTTTCCTCAAATCAGCTGCAGCTCCAACCAACTATCACAATCTAAATAAATGTGGTTGTATTTATAAATAAATAAGATGCTCTGGAAGAGACTTTCATTTTAGGGCATAATTAAGAGACAACTGTTTCCATCTAAGTGAGAGAGCTGGTGTGCAAAAGGCATGTAGCTATTCATATACCCTGATGATGAATGAGATTCAACCAGTGCATGTTATTTTGCCTTGCAGAACCAGACTCGAGACTCATAATCCACCTTTGAACGTACAAGTGCATGATAAAGACGAAGCAATGAAGATCGATCTGCACCCCCATTCAGTAGAGGAGATTCAATATTCTCTTAGTTAATAAATGCGTGCAATGAATGCAAGTTTTTTGTCAAAGATGACTCCCAAGAACTTTGTTTCTTTTGCTACTGGAATAACAGTTTGTCCCTTTGCTTATGGTGGGAGGAAGCTGTTCAAGTGATTGAGTTAGCTTTTATAGCAAAAAAAGTGTATCACTTAAGACAAACCTTCAGGGAACACCTTGTTCTTGAAGATATGGCCAAGATAGCCTACTTTCCACTCTGACTTGGAAAATTTGCCAGAACAGAAAGTTTTAATAAATACAGGAAGGTACTCTGAGACCTAGGTTATAGAGGTCTTTTAATATGCCATATCTCCAGGCTCATAAGATTCTTCCATATCAAAGAACACTAAAACCAGATATTCTTCATTCAGGAATGCATCTCTTATACAAATTTCTAAATGGACAAAATGATCCAAAGTTGAACAATGCCTGTGAAAGCCTTGTTGCATACTGGAGAGAACATCATTCTAAATACCACAGAAGTCTGGCATTAACAGTTTTTTTCAATATCTTACAAAGGCAGCTGGTCAGAGCAAAAGGTCAATAACTATTTGCTTGCATTGGATCCTCTCCTGGTTTTAGGATAGCAATGACGACTCATGTCAAGAATCCACAAACTATTCTGTTGTATAGTAAGAGAAGGAGATCCATAGAAGATGATGGAAGATCATAATGGATGTCATCAGGCCATACTACACTATGGTGAGACAGCAAAGGAGCTCTTTTTAAGTTCTTCCTCCTTAACAAATGGCTGACTGTATGGCTCAAGCCCACTGGTAGAAAAATTTAGCCGTTGTTTCTCTTGTTGCTCTTTTGATATTAAAAATTCAGGAAGATATGAAGCCGTTGTTGAGATTTTGGCAAAATTTTCTCCCAAACTGTCTGCAATAGCTTTGGGATCTGCAACAACAACACATCCATTATGGTCTAAGGTTGACAAACAGTGTGTTTGTCTACCTTATCATCTTTCATTTTCTAGATTTTATCCCATACAATTTTTGCACTGGTTGTTTAATTAATTGATGAGATAAACTGGATCCAAGATTATTTTTGACTCTTATGTTTCACATAACATGCTCTAGCCCGAGCATGTTTAAAAGCTATTAAGTTTGATGTGATGGGATATCTACGAAATATAAACCACACTCTGTGTTGATCTTTTTTTGGCTGCCTGGCATTCTGGGTGCCACCAAGGCTGTGGATAGAGTGAACATTGAGATGACATTTCTGGAATTGAGGTTGTTGCTGCCTGGAGAATGCAGTCTACATACGTTACTGCTTTACTGATGGGTGTTTGACTATCAGCATTAAATTTTGAAAGATGGGAAAAAGTATTCCAGTCAGCCTGATTCATTTTCCATATGGGCATCCATTAGGAGAATGTGGTTTGTGTGAAGACATTGTGCAAATACAAGGAAAACAATCACTTCCGACAAAGTTGTCTTTAATAGTTTAAAAATGGCAGGAGTGCAGATTGTGAGATCATTGCAGAATATGAGCAGGTGGGCATATGGAAGAAAGTATTGAACCTAGTCTCTTATTCAAAAAAGGAGAGGTCATTATTGTGAAGGATAACATTGAATGAAGGATTCATTCAATGACGTGACCTCTTCCATTTATGTTGGCACTACCCCACAGTGTTGTGCCCATTAAATTCATCCATAAGTATGGTGAATTTAATAACCTTATCTTGCAACTGCCTGTTACAATATCAAGATCCATTTCATTTAACTCGGCATCCAGTGATAAATAAATTGAACATATTGTAATAAGAAATCCCATGGATAAGTGAATCGCTAATGATATGACTGTCCACTAAGATAGCTGCTCCTCCATGAAAAGGACCATCTCCAGTTCTGTCCTTGCGTACAACAGTGAAATTCCTTAAAGTAGGGTCCTCAATGGATCTTAAATATGTTTCCTGCAGACAGAAACAGAAAGTTTGGTGTTTCTGCAATAACATATTGATATCATCGATATTCTGGCAAAACCCATGACAGTCCCATTCGTAAAAATTTGCTATTATTTAGGCTTTGTAGACTTGTCTGATTTCCGGGAGTTTAAAGACTTACCTTTATCCGATTTATATTTCTCATTAGATTTTGGGAAGTATGGATGACCATTGTCCACCTCTTCCTCTGTAAAAATATGTCAGGATGTATCAATATCACTGGGTAAGATCAAGTTACTTTCAGCAGATACCAAAGTATCCATTTTTTCTATGGGAGTGGCTGGTGGTTTTTCTTTAAACAACCTCCTTCCCATAATTTTTTTTTTTGACAAGTGGTTTTTCATCAAATGGAACCATTTTGGAGCTGTTTCTGGAGTGAGACCATAGGTTGTGCAATTGATGCACTCAAAAGAGAAGCACTTATGATCATAAAGTTCAGGTATGGTGAAATGATCAAATAGTGGAATAGATATACGTGTTTGAGATGCGGTTGACATTTTCTTTGCTGCCAGATTCATTGAATTTCAGATTCTCAGAACAGATGTAGTGTAGGTAGGCTAACTTCCTTTTTGCATTTGGATATGATATATTTTGTTCTGTTTTAATTTTTTGTATTTCTTTTTCATCTTTCCACTTCTGACACGCATGGGAGTAAGCTGGGTGATCTTCCTCACAGTTGACATATTAGCATTCTTCGCAGAGCAAGATTTGTTATCATGCTTTTTACTGCATTGGGCACAGGTGGTAGAGCCACAACAAGGCTTGGGAATTTCAATATTTCTGACATTTAAAGGATCTTAGTGGATTAGGGATGTAGAGTATAATAGGACAGTTGAAATCCCGTTTTCATAGATGCCAGAGCTTAGGCGTAACAAAAGTAAGGATAATGTTCCTCACCGGTACCAGGTTACCATTCCCATGTATCAGGATGTACCTCATACCTGTCACTCCATGATGTTTAAGCTGATGCTGCTGTTGGCAGTTTCTCAGAATGTTGCTGACACAATGCTTTCACAAGGATATCAGCAGAACGTAATTTCTCAACACTTTTGTGAGATCCTGCAAGTCCTTCTAAATCCTTTTGATTAAAGAATAGTGACATTTTCCTGTTGCATGAATGATCAGAAAAACACTAGTACTTGTATTGTTATCAGATATCTTTTGTATCTTACTTCTGTTACCAAACGCTCATATCTATGGTATCAATACTTGTTTCGGACCTTGTTAGGGTCCTGAAACATTTGAGGATGAAGAATTCATGCTCAATGGGTTTTTGGTTTGGCACCAGAGATCCCCTGGATGCTATACAAGCACCATAGCAACCCCAGACCATGGGATGAGAAACTTACTGCAACAGCGTTGACCCTTGCAGGAAAGCCCAATAGCCTATTGATCCTGGCCAGGAAGGCCTGCTTTGGCAAGATACCAGGATCTCCCTTTCTGAATGTTCACAGGTCACACCAAATGGCAAACACTGTGGCAGGGCATTAGATCCCAGTGATGGTGGTCCATAAAAAAAAGTATAGCAAAGAATATGGGAAGAAAAGAGGAAAAATGAAAAGGGTAAGTGCCATCACTGGGAGGTCTCCTCTACCACAAACAGGTGTCCCACATGGAGAAGGGAAGGGGGTCAATGCCTTATCTTCACCTGGATGTCAGACCCTTATAAAGTGGTACTTTGTAACTCAATATTTTATCTAATTGTCATGTTAAAAGCATTTTTATTCCTACAACTTTTTTTAACAAGAGAATTAATACAGAATAATTTAATACTAGTTTCTTTTGGCATATAGATGTAAACAGAAACTTTTTTTTTTTTTTTTTTTTTTTGAAAGAGAGGGAGGGAAGATGTTCATATGGTAAACATGTCCATAATGGGATGTGTAAATACATGCAACATATGCAATGGAGTATGTAAAAATAAAATTACTTCCTAGTAAGACTACTATTGGGAGGAAATACACATAGACATGAATGCAAAATATTACCTTTATGTCATCTCGAACACGAAAGCATAACTCCCATAATACTGCTAAATAATCCACAAGGTCTGCAGGATTCCGTCCTCTCAATAGATCACTAAGAGCCAAACAGCTTTAAAGTAATCAAACAGTTTCCATCATGTTTGGCATTATAAATATTTGATGATACTAAATATATGAATCAAATTTAGCAAAGATATGAACTAATGCTATTTATTTCTAAATCAGTCATAATTAACTTCATAATTATAATATTACTATTATATGGCTACAGCAACTCTATGGAATTTATACACTCAACAAGAGAGGTTCTAATTTGTGCAATATCTGTCATCCTTTGCTTTGAACTCACTCACACTCATGGCACCCACAACAGACTCTGGCAACCTATTCCATTCATTTATCACTCCCTAAGCAAAAAATCTAGTTGTGACACCCCAGCTAACTACACTCTTGCTCAGTTTCCAAGGATGACCTCTAGTTTTCCCTCCACCAGACCTGTTCTGAAAAATTTACTCAGCAGGAATCCTGTGAAAACCCTTCAGTAATTTGCATGTATCTCAATCATATCACTCCTTTTTCTGCCAGTCAACCAATTTCTGTAACCCATAAATCTTCAAGCTATCCTCATAAGGTGCATTCATTAGACCTGCCACCAACTTGGTCACTCGCCTCTGGATCCTCTTCATCCCCAAGAAACCTAGATGACCAGATTTGTACATAGATGGGGTCTTACCAAGGCCGATAAGCAGGTTATTATATCTCTTTATAGAGGTATTATAACCTTCTTATCGCTGCTCAACAGAGAGATTTTCAGTAACCAGGTAGTCCAATGAGTTGTTTAAGCCACATCTGCAATATGCTCTCTGAACTCCCTATCCTCTAACACTTCACCAATTTCCTGGAATACAGTTCCATCAATATGGTAATCATTTCATCCCAAAATGCACATTAAACTGATTCATTCTCTGTTGTCCATACTGCCAGTCAATTTAAATCATCCTGCAAAATTTTAACATCATATTTACTGATCTATTGCTCTACCCAATTTTGCATCAACAGGAAATAACTGAACAGTTCCTCTCAGATCATTTCCTATATTGTTAATGTACAAATTAAATAGCAGTGGCCCAAGAACAGAGCTCTGTGCATACAGCACTGGCTCAGGCATTCTACTGGACTCTATTTCTGAATAAACTACAGTATGATATCATTCCATCAGGTACTCACTCTATTATCAACTTCACCAACTTTATATCCATCCCCATGTGTTGCAATTTCTTGATTAGAATTCCATGCAGTATCATATCAAAAAGCCTTTGCAAAGTCCAGCAGCATTACAATAAGCCTATTAACTTTATCTAACTCACTTATCACTATACTATTATAATAGTGAGTAAGTTACATCATGAATCAGTAACTTACTCACTATTATAATAATATAGTGATAAGTGAGTTAGATAAAGTTAATAGGCTTATTGTGATGCTGCTGGACCTTGCAAAGGCTTTTTGATATGATACTGCATGGGATTCTAATCAAGAATTCACAAGGTCTGCAGGATTCTTGATTAGATCCTTCAAAAAACATTGTCAAACCCAAGAATTCTATTTGTGTATTTTTCTCTTAGCCAATTTCTCCAATACCTTTAAAACGACCCCTGAGATGTTGATCGGTTGGTAATTTGCCACCTCAGTCTTGGAGCCTTCTTTATACAATGGAACTCTTTTCCCATCTTTCCACTCCTTTGGGACCAACCTAGAGCAGAGATTTAAATAAAACAATGTGGTCAAGGGCACTGCTTTCACCTTCTCTTAAAACACAAGCTGGCATTACCATGTAATCCCATAGATGTAATCATATCATGAAGGTTCTGTAATATATTACACCTGCAGTTCATCTACCTATATTTCCACATCAGCCCACACTCTCTTGTTAATGCAACATCTCCCCCTGGATGATATACTGTTGCAAAGTGCTTGCTTAGTAATTCAACTATTTTGATTACTTCAGTTACCTCCCTACCACTGGCATTCATTAAAATTATTCTCCCACCCATGATAATTTTCTCTTTTATTTGTAACATGCTGAAAGAACTCGCTGGGATTACCTGGGAATACCATCTGTATTGTTAATTTCCTCTCGTACTCTGATTTTTGTCTTTCTTACCATACTCGTCACCCTTCTAGCCTATGCTTTGTACTACTCATCTTTCTCCTTGAAAGTCTTGAGCCAGTATTTCTTTATATTTTGCTGAACCTACTTGAATGGACATAATTATTGACTTTCTGGAATTAACAACACTTTCAGAAGATCATTTTATAAATGATGATATTTTATCGCCTGTATCAATTACATGATTACTCTTATCACTGGTAAGAGCAAGTACAATATTAGGCTTAATGGATTATTTCTCTGTAACGTGTGCTCATAAGGATACCATACTCAGTTTTAATGACAAGTCATGTTAACTTTGGATCAAAAGGTATATATAAATTATTCGAGTCTGAATTAGCTGAATTTACTGTATATTGTATTATCCCTTATAGAAAAATAATATCATCTGTTCAAACAATGTGTGATTATAGTGTGAGTTTGAATCCTATGTTGCTCATCATGCGTATCAAGGATTTAGGCCTAGCATGGCCTGTTCCGGCCTTAGAGTCATTGTTGAATCGTTTAAGAGGACGTCCTGGTTTTCTTTTTCCTAATGTTGCTAATGTTTTCTCATGTTGCTCTGTTAACATAAACTTAAACTAAAATTAAAAGACATTGAGACATAATTTAATTTTAGCCATTGAAACATAATTAGTGAAGAAGAAAATTCAGTTCCCCCCCCCCCCTTTAGAATAGTGATAATACATAATAACCCTGAATTTATGATACTGTATTCATTATGAAGCAATTGTGATAGAGGGCATGTGTTTTCCTATCTGTGTCAGTTTTACAGTAATGCACCAATGGAGAGAACAGTCCATGATTTTTTTTTTATTTTAAGAAAAAGATCAAAGTAGGTAATTATCTAATTTCTGTGCTACTGAATGGGAAAAGAAAAAGTAATAGCATTTTCATGTTTATGGAGCCAAAAGATTAGTTTATCATCAACCCTACTCATATGATGGATTTAAACTGTGGCACATAAAGATCTGTATTAGATACAGACAATGAAAACCCATTAATTTCATAATTCAGCTGACATATTATTATTATTATTATTACATAACACCTCCATAGAGTCCGAAGACTCATCGAGGGAGGGCACCTACTCCACTAACCGCAACTATCTCCATCATCTACTGCCGACCACCACCACTTTTCTTTTTTTTTTTTTTGAATCCCACGGTGGGATTCAAACCTGCAGCCCTTTGGCTGGAGAGTGGATACGCTAACCACTCGGCCAGTGGAAGTGCCCAAAAACAACACTGAAGTGTTGGATTGGCTGGCTCAGAGTCTAGACCTCAATCCTATCTAACATCTTTGGGATGAATTAGAATGCCAAACTCAGACCAGACCACAGCTATCAGCATCAACAATGGGGGTAACTTTGCATGAGGAATGGAAGAATATTTCTGTTGGCACACATCAGAAATTGGTTGAAAGCATGCCCCAAAGGGTAGTTGATATCATTTAGGCCAAAGCTGGTCTCACTTGGTACTAGAAATGTAATTGAAATGCATTTTTTTGACCACAACTAGGCATCCTGCATCCTAATACTTTTGTCAACATAATGTATGTAAAGCACTCCCAAATATACATATTTACAATACTCTCAGCTTTGTTTAGGCTGACTGATTTACTTTTATAGTCTATTAGGCTTTCTGAAAGCAAACCTAATGTTGAAGGAAGGAATAGTTGAGTGATGAGGGAATATCACGAATGAAGAGCCATGCTGTTCCCTCATCATTAATCTCCCTGACCTCTTCCTGCTTGTGTCAACTGATCTTTATTTGCTTCTTCATTCTCTTAATCATGAATATCATTGTTTCAGAATTTTCAATATTCATTATCAACTCATAACTTTTTTCCTCTTTGCTTAACTTTAGCATTGTTCTTTCTAGTTTATTTTCTTCAGTACCAACCATGTCATCTGATTCTCACACCCTTGAACAGAAATTCCATTTATAACATCCATTGTTCTTAACAGAGAAGATTCTCTTGATGGCTACAGTACATAGTTTAAACTGAATACTACCCCTCAGTGAATCAGATAGAAAAAACACACATGCAAATTGGTACAGTCAATTCTCACTACAGAAAGTTCACAGGGTGCACAGGATCAGTTGGTTATAGCAGACAGTCAGTTATAGAGAATTTCATTTAGCACAGCAATGTACTTATGGAGCTTGTGTAGGATTTTTTGGTAGTTTGCTTTAGCGAGCTAGTTCATTATAAAGTTAACCATACCTACATAATCCATCATACCAAGCCCTACAAAATGGTTTCCTTAAAATATCAATATAAGGTAGTTTATGGTAATTTGCTGCAATGATATATATAGCACTTTCCTTCAAAATATAAAGAAATATATGGTTTGTCCTAAGCTGTTACTTTTTTTTTTTTTTTTAAAGGAAACAGCTTAGGACAAACCATATTCTTTAGCATATCCATGAATGTGTGACCAGAGTTGACTTGTACGTTAACTTATTTTGGTCAAACAGGAAAAACATTTGCCCTCTAAAAAAATAAGAAATACATTATCATACTATTAAACCTGAATTTCCATACATATATGGAAATTCAGGTTTAGACTAAACAGTAAAAAATGCCTTTGTACAAGGAAAAGCAGAAGGAAAAAACAAACAACCCTACATTGAAAGCAAACTGGAAAATCTGAAAGGTTATATGCATTCACCCATTTTATATTGTATTATAATCCTATACCAATATAGATATTAGGTTTTTGATATTCAAAGTAAAACATTTATGAAATGTTTTATTCTTTATGGTAGTAATATGTGCCATGAAACCACTCAATATTGGGCACTGATTCTCTGAAGTTTTCAGATCACTTCAGTTACTATGATATATATATATATATATATATATTTTTTTTTTTAAAAAAGATTAAACGACTGAAAGCCGAGAGATAAAAAGTAAAAAATACTGTTTAATTAAGCACGACTAGTTTGTCTTCATAGAAAACTTCTTCGGGTGTACAATAAGAATACGAAAAATAAAATACTTAATTAAATTAATGTGCTTAATTAAACAGTATTTTTTAATTTTTATCTCTTGGCTTTCAGTCGTTTAATCTTTTTTTTTTTAAAAAAATAAGAATTCAGGACATGGTTTGACAGAGCACACTAGCTCTTGTTCTGCTGTGTCTCTTTTATGTTCTTCAAGACATAATTTGATGGGTTTTTCCATCTGGCCAAAATAAGGTATATTGCAGTTGCACCAAATTCAGTAAACGGCATGATATTTTAGATTGTCATGTTTTTGTTTGGGCCTACTCAGCAAGGAACGGAGTTTCAGAAGAGGAGTGAAAGAAGTTCAGATGTATTTTTTAAGAACTGGCAAAAACGGAGCTGATATATGGTAGCCTACATATCACTATATGATATATAGTGATATGTAGCCTTTTTTACTATTTCTATCTTCAGTATGAAATTGAAAAGGTTGTAGATTCAAAAGATTCCAAATCTATATTTGGAATATTTTGAAGAAAAACCTATCTCTTCCTTTCCTTTGAAACCAAAATTGTGGAAAGATATATCGATGAGATCTTCTTAATCTGGAGCCATGGTCCTGAATCTTTAAAGAACTTCCTTGACCATCTCAACAGTCAACACCCAAAAATCAAATTTACTGCAGAATTAGAGATTGATGGCTCTCTCTCATTCCTGGATGTCAGACTCACTCGTATTTCTGAGAAATTAAAAATCTTAATTTACAGGAAACCAACTCACACCAACAGATATCTCCATGCCCAGACCCATCACTATCCACCTCAAAAACTTGGTATTATTTCTATCCTAGGCAAATGTGCTTGCTTACTCCTTAATCTGAAAAAGAAGATATTAATAAAGAGCTTTAGTTTCTTCTTACTACCTTTCAACAAAATGGTTATTCGAAACAGTTAACGTTACTATTCAATCCACCTCCTTGCCATGCTGAAGATAGAAATGGTAAAAAAAGCTATATATATCCCTGCCATATATCAGCTCCGTTTCACCAAAATTAGCCAAAGTTCTTAAAAAATACAACATCTGGACTTCTTTCACTCCTCTTCTAAAACTCCGTTCCTTGCTAAGTAGGCCCAAACAAAAACATCCTGGCGTTTACTGAATTTGGTGCAACTGCAATAAACCTTATTTTGGCCAGATAGAAAAATCCATTGAATTATGTCTTGAGGAACATAAAAGAGATGCCACATATGGCAGAACAAGAGTAGTGTGCTCTGCCAAACTATGTCCTGAATTCTGCTGACACTAATGAGGAAAACCTTTCATCCAGTCTTATGGGACAAATCTGAAAATATCTTTCACTGCTATGATGAACTAGAAAGAAGAATTGTGGAATCCAAAGAAATCATCCTCAATCAAATAAATCTTAACAAAAACCTCAGTTATAATCTCTCAGACTATCATTGCGCTGCCATCCAACTTTGGCATTCATGAGATGTTGAATGCATGTGTATGCCCAGCAATGAGGAGATACACAGAACAGCTTCAAATGTCAATATGCTAATGCTTTAATGTATAGATTTTTTATTCTTTGACAATTTTTGTTGGTTATTCCCTCTTATTGTGCACCTGAAGAAGTCTTCTATGAAGATGAAACTAATTGTGCTTAATTAAACAATATTTTTTACTTTTTATCTCTTGGCTTTCAGTCATTTAATCTTTTTTAAAAAGTGTCTCTGAGCTGAGTAAATCTGTTATGCCATATATATATATGTATATATATATATACTTTTTATTAAGGCAATATTTTATTTACTTTTTTAACCATCATGACTATTTCGCATTTGCTCTACTAATCTATCGCAACATTTCTCTATTTTCTGAAAAAACAAAATATAACTGTAAACTTACGAAGATTCTCTTACTCTCCACTGATGATTTGGTAAATTTTGAATGAGATCATCAATAATTTCTTTTAAATATTTGTCAACCTATAAATAAAATGAAGTAATATTGTAAGCAGTTTCACTTAAATATTTTATAGTTAAAATTATGGAAAATGTAAAAACATAGTCAGATTGCATATTTTTAGTCAAATTGGAAATAAAATATCTGAAAAGTACTAAGCTATGCCTGATATTTAAAGTGAAATTTGCCAATACAATAACAAAGCAAATATTAATAAATTATGCCAATTTTAATACCCTTGCTGGCTTAGTTGGCTAGATGAATCACATTTCTGCTCTCTAATCAACAGATTATTAATTCAAATCCTGCTACAGGTATAGATGAACATCCAAATTTGGAACAGGGTTTCCAGATATAATAGGTTTACACCCTTTAGTGAGTGGCATTTGAATTTAAAAAAAAAATGAATAATTAAATAACTACTTTAATCTATTTTACTAACTGCTGTACCAATTACGTTTTTTATTTTTTTTTCATTCCTTTGAAAATATTTTTATCCCATGAACCAACTATCATTCTGTGTATTTATTATTACTTGTAGCTTCCTTTCAAATTAAGATGACTGAAAACACTTACTCCACTTTTTTTTATTATGTATATATGCATGTGGAGGAGACCACCATGAGCATGGAGGAAGTCATCACGAATAGCTTCCACTTGTTAATTTTAGCTGTTTTTTAATACATAAAACAATTTCAATCTTCTTAAGGTGGCACATTTAACAAGATGTATTGAAGAGAATAGTCAGAAGAAAACAAAAGTATATCATAATAAGTTATTGGTTTCAGGCAGAAGACTTAAAACACTCTTTGTATGTGCACTGTATGTAAAGCAAAATATTTTATAGCACACTTCATTTTTTTTCCATCTTTAACTAATCTAAATTGTGAAATATAGCTATTTCACAAGTAATTATGCAAACATTTCAATTTTTTCAACAGAATGATCATTAATAAAGAGTGGCAATATGCTGAAAACACAGTGCTGAAGTAAGCCTTCAGTATAATTTTTTTTTTTTTTCATTATATAAGAAATTACCTTCTTGTGGTTATTCTTTACCCAAGCATGAGCACTGAAATAATATCACAACTGGCTGCTTGCACTATGGATTTTGCTCTCAGTATCTCCATCAACCTAACTCCTACTGATGAGAATTCGATAAAATTCAAAGTCAAGGGTAGAGACCTATCCCATAATATATAGCAATATACTAATCTGAAAATAAGTGTGCTGTCCATCCATTATGGGATACTGAGGCAACTTCATATGAAGTCACCTGTCTCTGCACAAAAGTAGCCTATTGTGATGTTACTTAATGGGCTCCTGCTTGGATAAAGGATAAAAACAAGAATACAATTTCAGCCTCCTAGGAGAACCCAAAAATTAATAATCCCTTTTCCTTTTGCATGTTAAACATCACAGCCTATATAGTCAAGTAACTTGGACATAACTAAAATCTGAGTTTCTGGGAGGAGGGGAATTCTGTCATCTCAGTACTCAATATTCCATCCAGTCAATTAATACTGTATTAGTATTAAGCAGCAAGTAATGGATATGGATCCAGATGTTAATCAAAGAATGCTGTTTGCCGAGGTCTAAAGAGTCATTTTGCTTGTTATCTTAGAATTTATTCTGATAGGAAAAAAAACTAAAACTGTTCAAATGACTCTTGATAACTTTTTTGATAAAAAAATTGCAATAACTAATGTAAGTACAAGCATTTATTTAACATTTACATTGTATTCCTTTTTATCTTTCCTAAAAGAGTACCATATAAAACGAATTATTAATACAGTAATTGATCACGGATGAATTGTAATTTTTACCATTGATTATTATATTTGATTAACACGATTTTGATATACGAGGTAACATCGAGAGATTAATTAATCAAATTAATCAAGGGATACCTGTATATTATATTAATCTGCAAATAAAATGTTAAAGTCATTTTTTTTTTGTTGTTGTAAATTTTGGCTATTAGAGGACTTAATAACTCAGCTGCATCTGCCACTTTTCTATCATGCACATTCAGTAAGGTTTTTCTTTCATGATTATTCTTCCTATGATTTGTTACAAAGCAATAAAATGTTCTCGTATTTAATTTAGCATGTTTGGCAAGTTTCTTTTCATAATTCAATTTTGCCTTCTTTACTATGCTGTCACCATCCTTTCCTTCTCTTTATAAGTTTCATCATTCATCATCATCAAACTCCTGACATGAACCCTCAAGGAGTGTACAGGATATGAGAGCACTACATGAAAAATTTACATTATTACTAACTTCCTATCTACAATTTTCCTCCAAATCAGTCTGTTACCTGTCAAGACTCCAATATTATCAGATCTTACATTTCTATCTTTTAACCACGTTACCAGCCAGGACGTATATATACGTCAAAGTTGCCATGGATGCGAAGTGCATATTAAAATTGTAATACCATTGATATTACATTGCAATATATGATGGATATGAAGCTTTTGAGGATGCATATTTGATCCATAATGGCTGGTAAGGTGGTTAAGGCACTTTTTTACCATATCAATACACCTATATCTTGGTCTTCCTCTGAGTCTTTTTCCTGCCAACCTGGCAGAGAACACTTGTTTTCCTAACATTTCCTTGCCATTTCTGACCGTACCACCTGAGATTAGCTCAGCTAATACATTCCTGGATGCTGACAATGTCAAGTTCTTTCCTAATATCCTTGTTTTCAATGTGATATTGCCATTGATGCCATCTATTCATGCCCCTAATCTTTCTCGGACTCTCATATCCACGGTCTCCAGTCTTTGGTCAGGTGTTATACTTCTGAACCATAAGTTAAAATTGGTTTGAACACTGTCTTGCATATAGCTAATTTAGTGTTTTGGCTAATTTCTCTCTTATTCCATATAATTTTATTCAGTTGACTTTCACCATACCAGCTTTGTTGATTCTATTGTCCATTTCCATATTTGATTTACCATCTCCACTAAAAAATGTGCATAAGTAGCTGAAATGTTTCACTTGTTCTATAGGTTCTCCATTCACAATGCAGTTGATATTTTCAATACTTCTGCCTATTTTCATCATCTTTGTCTTGTTATTGCTGACCTTCATACCATATTTATTACAACAGTTATTCAATTTAGTCAGGGAATCTTGTGGACTTGTAGCAGATTTATTTAGAAGTATAACATCGTCCACATAAAGCAAAGGGCTAACAATAACATCTCCAATTTTGATATCAGGATTTATATATATCCTGATATCAAAATACTACTTTTCTTCATAATGTGATCCATATAGATAAGAATAACAGAGGGGATAAATGTACATCTCCTTCTCTGACACCAGATTTACCATTAAACCATCTTCCTGTACTTCCTTCAATTCTAACTGCTTACAACTCAAATAAAGACTAAGTATTGCTTGATATAATGGCCCACTGACACCATATAACTGTAGCATTTTGAATAGCTTCTCTCTTGGCCTTCTCATATGCCTTTTCCAGATCTACCAAATTTAAATACAGATCTTTGTTATATTCTCATGATTTCTCAACTATCTGTCGTAAAGTGAAAATCAGGTTGGCCTGAATCCAGGCTGAGAAGGATTGTGGAAGAGAAGCTTGGTGAAGAACAAGCTTCTCTTCCACAATCCTTCTCAACCGTTTCTCAAGTATACTTGCATATATCTTATCAGGAACACTCAGTAATGAAATGCCTCTGCAATTCTCACATTCAGTTTTATTTCCCTTTTTATATATGGGTACTATTAGAGCTCTACTCCAATCATCAGGAATTCGTCCCTCTGTCCAGGCCTTCTGAACTATGCAGAGCAGGCACTGTAAGACTTTTATACCACCATACTTCAGCATTTCTGGTCGAATATTATCTACTCCTGCTGCCTTTCACATTTCAAGCCTTTGATGGCTTTTTCTACTTCAAGTATGGATATGTATTCCTGACTGAATGCCTGTTGAGTGTTTTTACCACTGTGCTATCACTGCTTGTTTCATTTAGCAATTTTTCGAAGTAATTACTCCATACTTCAAGGATATCTTTTTTTCCCATTTTCATGTCACCTTTATCATCTCTAACTCCTTTTATAGCACTCTTTCCTCCATTTCTAAGCTTCTTCAACAACCTCCAGAATATCTTGCCACCTTCTTGATATTTATTTTCTATGTTCTTACCAAAGTTTTCCCATGACTTTAGTTTAGCTAGTTTTTAGCCAGTATTTAGCTTTCTTACATTTGTCTCTGTATTCTCTAAGACTACAAGCTGACTTATTTGCCAGGAACCTTTGATATGCTTTCTTCTTTTCCATCACTGTCTCTTTAACTTCCTGTGTCCACCATGGAGTTCTGATTTTTCTATCCTTGCAGACAATCTCACCACATTGCTCTCTGGCTGAATCAATCTGTGTTTTCTTCAGGGCTTGGTTCCTGTGCTCAAACTCTTTCATTTTTTCTTGAATAATGTTTGTGTATTTTAGTCTACAGTTCATATCTGAGACTGCTCAACTTTTATTCGTTTTAAAACTTTCTTATATGTTCTTTTCAATATGAAATTCAGTGGTGGCCGGTGAAATTTAAAATGGGGATGCTGCCTATACAAAATAATTAAAAAAACATTTTTTTTTTTTAGGAAAAAAATAATTTTTTTTTTATTATTTTGTATAGGCAGTACCCCCACTTAAAATTTCACCAGCCGCCACTGATGAAATTCAATTTTTTCCTGTTCAAGACTAAAAATCGACCATTTACAAATCTACTGTGCACTCTGTCCTGCACAGTGAGAAAACATCACTATCAACAATAACATAGTCAATGACACTTTTCTTATTCCTTGCCTCTTCTCTCCATATGAATTTGTGCACATTTTTATGTTAGGACATTGTGTTAGTAATAACCAGTCCATGTCCTGAGCAGAAATCCACAGGTATTTGCCATTATTATTAGCTTCGCTCTTTTCTCTAAATTTTCTCAAAATATTTTTGTATGCTGACAATCATTTCCTACTCTGCTATTTAGATCTCCAACAAGGACCAACTTTAACTTTTTCATTGTGTCAGTTGCTTTCTCTAAAAGCCTCAAAAAATTCCTCCACTTCAACCTTAAGAGAAGCTTTTGTGGGACCATAGGCACAAATAAGTCTCCTTGTCCAGTTCCCCATTCCGATATTTGTCCACATCACTCTACTTGAGACTGTCTGCCATTCAAGATCAGCCTCATATTTAGTGTTGAATACCATGGCTACTCCATTGTCATTGCCTGAATATAACATTTTGTATTTATTGTTCAGAAAGATCTCACCACTTTTTGTCTTTTTTGTTTCAGTAATCCCTATTATGTCGATCTGATACTTATCTAATTCCTCAGCTAGCTCCATTTCTTTGCCATTCAGGCTTCTTATGTTGATAGCCCCAATCTTGAACTCTGGTGATGTTGAGTTGTGATGTGTTTTAAGATTTGTTCCAGTAGCTGATATCTGCTTTTTGCCCTGTTCCCTGGCGAAAACAATGGGTGCCTTGTTTAACCGGGTGACATCCCAGCTTGCATGAAATTCTGTCATGTTGTACCATCATTTTATATTTTGGTTTAAGCCAATAAGAATACAATTTGGTCAGCTAAATCCCAAATTCCCAGCCCATCCTGGTTTGTTCGGTATCTAGGTAGATACCTAACAGGGTGCACCACGAGATGGTGTGGATTGTACATTAGGTCAGAAGCCCTGGTAGGTTCTCCGCATTCCTTTAAAGGTTATGTGGAGATCTCTTTTCAGTTATACAGCTTTGACCCTTAAGCACCCCTCATCATTCTTTTATAATATTGAATCCATAATATTCTTATTAGGCAGGTCTTGCTTTAAAGTTTATTTGTCCATTTAATCTCCATGTGTTTAATTCTAACTCTGAAGATGCAAGTTAGATTACCCATGCAGTGTTAATTCCTCTGCTATGCATATTATCCTCATGACAAGGCACTGCTTTAAGCTGACTTCTCAGTTTATTACAAGCACCTACCTTATTGTTCTTTAGATATCCCTTCTTAGTCCAAGACCTAATATGTCTTGTCCCTTCCCAAGTAAAAGTTGCATGATCACTCTCATTAACTGTAGATATAATGGCCAACTAATTTATAAAATTCTATAAATTCATCAATTTTCATAGTCTTGCATGCTTTCTTTCCCTCAACCTTATATCCTCATAGCTGAAATTACCCATAATGATAGTCCTCCTTGTATTTATAAAGTTTATATATCTATGCAGTTCAGTCCAATTCGCATGATCATAGTCTGTAAGCAGCACCCAACTGTGTATTTTATAACCAAGACATTATATACTTGGTTTAATCCTTTATCCAGGTGTAAGCAAACAAAGTTTGTGCCAGAAGTATTTTCAGGACTGGGGCAACTTGTATATAGAAGCTGATGACATGACATCACTTGCCTTAGTATCCCATAATGCAAAGCCTTATGGCTTTGCATTATGGGATACATTGCATATCCTTATGGTTATGTATAATGCTGTGCATCATGGGAAGGGTCACTACCTAGACCGGTTTCGACCTTTATTGAGGTCTCATCAGTGGCATTATGGGATACTAAGACAAGTGATGTGAAGTTATCAGCTTCGATATACGAGTTGCCCCAGTGCTGAAAATACTTCAGGTGCAAACTTTGTTTGCTTACACTTGGATAAAGGATTAAACCAAGTATATAATATAATTTCTTGTTATCTTTAATTTATTGTCTAACCAAGTGGAAAAACTTCCAACAACTGTGTATTTTGTTCTGTTAACTTCTATCTCACACCAAAGCTCTGCATTCACTTCTTGTATTGCTCAAAGAACCAGAATACAGCAACCAACTTAATACATACCTGCACCTCCCCTATACTCTCTATTATACATCCCAATCAAGGCTTTATATATTATTATTCTTCCAATTTCCTCTAAGCATGTAAAAGTTTCTTCTCATCCTCTTTCATTCTTTGAAAAAGGAGGATGAGAAGAAATTCATATGAATCCCACTTACAAAATGTTATAAACCTATAACACATTTTAGTATCATGGACAGATCTAGAATTCAAAATTATCATTAATATTACTCTGCTGAATCAACACAGGAGGTCCCATTTAACCAGCAACACATCTATCATACTGTACCTTAATCATATTATTCATATTCTCAACACTTTTCAGCAATGCATTCCAGTCTCAAATCACTATGTAAAAAATACTTCTTCTTTCCTTTAACATTCTCTTACTGTGAAGGGATGGTCTCTTGTTCTCTTCTCTACCTCCATTCTATGTATAAGTTCCTCCATATTAATCTGGTAAACCCTCTGCTCTGTCTCTCTCCACTAACGCTGCCATTTAAATTTCTCATAATCAATGTTTCAGAGTCCTAACATCACCTCTTAGTTATTCATTGCTGGATCTACTCCAGTTTCTTCATGATTTATACTTTAAAATGGATTCAATCCTTTATTCTAATCCAAATCAATTCTTCCACCCCAGCAGCCACTCCAAAGACATTACCAAAACATTTAAACGTGGCACATCTGCTTCTCCCTCTTAAACCACACCAAAATTCCCTTGTAATGCAACTCATGAATTTTCAGACTACGTGTTTTTTTAGTCAAACATCCATCAACGCTGCTCTCTTTTGCAACTCATATCCATGCTGAGCAAAACACTAGCCACTTTCTCAACTACATGATTATCTTTGATCTGATTAACCAACATTCTCAAATTCCTTTTCACATCCTTTTATTATTTTCCAAGTCCTTTGCACCAATAACAACCAATGAATCTGATGTGCCTTCATTCCTTTTACAGAAAACTTCCTTTGTTCATTTCACTGCAGTATATATTTATATTACAAAGAGTATTTACATCAGATAGATTTTACTAATGTTATTTAAATAAATTTAAAAAATTATCATGATCCCTTTTGGAACCATTTACTGTATATAAGTCCACTTCATTAACTTGTTAACTTATGAAAAAATAAAACTTTTCAGAACAAGTAAATCTAAGTATAGAATATATCTTATTCTATACACGAATATACACAATTTAAAGTTAATAATCATTCTCTTCCCCCTTCAAATTAGTAACTCTGAAAGCAGTCTGTTTTGCCCCCCCCCCCTTTTTTTTTTTTAACTTTTCCAACTTCATTGGCACTATATCCATGAGGTAGGCAAAAATTTTGAAAAAAAGTACAAGTAGGACTTACACTAAAAAAGGAGAAAGCATGGGTATGTGACTTGTGATTAGGGTACATCACTAAAAAATCTGCCCTGCCCTTTTTTGAATCTTATCCATAAAATGGCAAATCTGTAGAATTTTTTTTTCTTGGTTACAAAGTGAATATAAAAATCATCCATTGTTTTTTGTTGCACTATTGGTGATGTTTGATCATTTCAGCTGATTTCTTAAATACTCTTGAGAAAAAGCTGTAATCTATGGAGAGCATTTTGGTTTGTTGCCATAATACTTGATGTTTGTTTTCAGTTGTATGTGCTGCCAGACCTGATGAATGTTTCCTATTGTTCTATATATTCTTGTTGTGTCCAGATTGGCATACTTTTCCCAACCTGCTTGTCCTATGTAATGTAAACCACAGGTACATGTATTGTTAATCTGTTTGCCAACACACCACGAACAGAAACTATACAACTTTTCGGTACTGATGCCACATTATAATATAAATAAGGAGTTTATTAAAAATAATTAAAACCTAACAAGTTTCGTACGTCATACAACTTACATCACCAGGGGTAGTAGTATGTAAAAATTTTACACAACAAAATCCTATTAACAATTAATTACACATATTAAGATATTTTTCATAATTTCACAACTGTTAAATATAATTTAATTAAAACTAGCATTGTGCCAACACACATACAGTAATCTCCAAATGTCAATCTCATCATTTATATTCTGGTTTATCAATTATATTTAAAAGTTGTGAAGTTATCAAAAACATCAAATATGTGTAATTAATTGTCAATAGGCTTTTGTCGTGTAAAACTCATGGATCACTACCACTGATGATGTAAGTCTTACGATGTATGAAACTTGAAAGGTTTTAATTGCTTATTTTCAATAAACTCCTTATTTATATTATAATATGGAGTTGATACCAAAAACTTTCCACAGAACTGTTTAACCACAGACAGAAACCTACATGTACAACTATATCTATTGTTTTCATGACATAGGACAGGCAGGAGAGTCAGAAGTATGTCGATCTGAACACATCAGGGATGTATAGAGCCAATGGAAACACAAATCAGGACTGGCAGAACGTACATCTGAAACCAAACATCAAGTATAACGGTAAACAAACCAAAATGTTCCCCACAGATTACAGCTTTTCTCAAGAGTGTATAAGAATCAGCTGAAATGATCAAACATTCTCAACAGTGCAACAAAAAACAAGGGATGATTTTAAATCAAGTCTAGTCTTCTCTAATTCAACATGACATGCAAGCAGTTACCAGTAGTTCACAGATAGCAAATGCATGCTTTCCATTATTATTTCTTTTTTCCTTATAACATGTTTAAGTTTATTCATGAACTTCTGCTGTTGATGTGAAACACAAGAATTTTGACAAAACTAGTAGAGTAGTCAATATATTATTCTATCCCATCTGTTTCTTTCATATGGAATAATACTGGCAAAATAATTTCTGATATGTCCTCTCTGTCAAAATCAAAACACTAATTTTGTTAATCTTTCCTCTCCCAATTGGTTTAACCACACCACCTGAGGTTAGCTCAGTTCACATAAACCTGTATGCTGACAATATCAAGTTCCTTCCTAATATCCTTATAAGAAGATCTTTCATATCTGTGGTCTCCAATCTTTGACCTAGCATTTTATTTCTAACACCCAGCTCTCAGATAGTTAAGTTAATATTGGTTCGAACACTGTTTTATATACAACTAATTTAATGTTTTGATTATTATTTAATTTGGCACCATCACTTAAAATTGCCTACATAACTGAAGTGTTTTACTTGTTAGGTTCTCCATTTAGAATGAAGTTGGTGTTTCTGCCAATTTTCATCGTCTTTTTATTGCTGATTTTCATACTAAATTTATTACTGCTGTTATTCAGTTTAGTCAGGGGAATCCTGCAGATTGTACTGGATTTATTTAGGAGTCTAACATCATATGCATAAAGTAAAGAGCTGAAATTAACATCTCCATTTTTGATATCAGATGTAATGACACTTTCCTTCATAATGTGATCCATATATATGATCATTAACAGTGGAGAATGTGTACCTGGGTTTCATACCTGGGTGCACATTAACATTCACATCATAATCTACCTCCTTCAATTCAGCTTTTCTCTTGGCATCGTCATGTTTCTTTTCTAGATCTACAAGATCTTTGCTATATTTTTATGTTTCTCAACTATTTGTCTTAAAGTGAAAATCTGATGCCAACAACCTGTATTTGGCCTAAACCCGGCTTGTTGTTCTTCAAGCTTCCCTTCAACAATTTTTCTTAGCATTTTCTCAAGTTTACTTCCATTACTCTTACTAGAAACACTCAGTAGGGAAATTCCTCTGTAACTCTCACATTCAGTTTTATTTCCCTTTTTACACAGATAGTATGACAGCTCTCCTCTAATAACCTGCAATTCGAATTTCTTGAGCAGGTCATATGAATTATCGAGTATCATTACTGCAAAACTTTTATACTTCCATATTTGGGCATTTCGGATTGAATGTCAACTACTCCAACTACCTTCCCACATTTTAGACTTTTGATAGTTCTTTTTACCAAGTATTAATATGTACTCTTGTTTGCATTCTTCTTGAATATTTTCTACCACCATGTAGTAAATGTTTGTTTCATTTAGCAATTTTTCAAACACAAGACATCTAGAATATCTTTATCTTCCATTTTTCATATAACCTATGTCATCTGATTTCTTTCACAGTACTTTTCCCTCGATTTCCAAGCTTTTTTTTTTTCAATAGCCTCCAGAATATTTTGCTACTTTCCTGATATTTATTTTCCATCTTCTTACTACAGTCTTCCCATAGCTTCTGTTTAGATATTTTTTGCACAGTGCTTTGCTTTTTTACACTTTTCTCTGTATTCTCTCAGACTGTAAGGTTTGGTTCTTGTTTTTAAGCTTTGTCATTTGTTCTTGAATATTTGATTTTACAGTTTACCCCTGAAAGCTGCTCAACTTTGATTTTTTTAAAATGTTATTACACGTTTCTTTTCAATATGATATTGTCAAGATATTTAAATACCTTTTCAATATCATATTGAATTGATTCGATAACATGTACAACATTTGTCCTTATAAATTAAACCATCTATTCTTTTCCTCTAACTTTACAGGTTCTATCCCCAGGACTATATATTTGGTGTTTCACTGTACTACATATTTGAAAACTAAGTTTCTTTTTCTACAAAAAATAAAATTGTATTAAAACTATACTGATCTTTTTTATTCACTCACACATACATTCATAAAAACTTAAAACAATGGATGAAATCTTTTCTAAATACAAAGTATCTGCAAAGGCAGAAATTAACATATTTCAGTCACAGACTCCAATAGACATAATATAAAACTTGGCTAATCTCGCTCTCGAAAGTAACAACATATGTTCGACATTAATTACATGTTTTGAGTTAATGAAAGTTCTCCAAGAGGAAAAAACAGCAGCCACAAATTTCCTTGCACCCAATTACACAAGAAATTACCATTCATACCCATGTCTTCAAATATATGCCTTACTAACAGTATATTCAGTTTCTTTTAAGGAAAATAGTAAAAACATTAACAATTTACTTCATAAGTTTCAACTATCCAGTAATGAAACAGAACACAACTATTTTGGAATGTTCCTGCATTTTTACTTGATAACTGTCAGTTCCATAAACAGAGAGAATAGCTTTCGATACGATTTTTGTTTTTTATTATTTTTTGATATATTAACTTCTTAATAGGAACTTAAAACAAGGAATCCCCTGAAAATTGCCATTATTCTTTATACTTATTTTCTTTATTTCTTAAGACAGGATTCATTTACAGCTCCCTTTTCTTCTATCCATTCCATTTTATTACAAAGTCTCTCTCTCTCTCTCTCTCTCTCTCTCTCTATGCATTCTCTTCTAATGGCCATCAGTTGTTCGCTTTATATCAAAGAAGAGTATACACTTATTCTCTGATTTGCAATTGCATGAATGATGTCACAACAGCTAGGTATCACAAACAGCAAAGAGAAGTTTCTAGTAATGGTAGACTGAATGCATTTATCAGAAGTGTAATGAAGTTTCTTTTCCCTAAGAACTTGCCTCATTATTGCATAAGGATGGAGATATCAAATTATAGGTCTGTTTGTATTACTTCTGTAGTTGTTAAGATTTTGGGTAAATTGGTGGGAGCATGTATATAGAATTGGAAAGATGAGGACAATATTATTTATGCAGGCGAGCATGGATTTAGGGTAAGCTTACATTCTGATGATGAGGTGCCACATGAAAAGTTGATTTTTAAGTTGCATCATAGAGGTTTGGATATCAGGTTAGTGGATTGGATTGGTGATTGACTCTTTGATATATATATATATATCAGAGAGTCAATCACCAGTATATGGAGGAGCAGTAACAGGGAGTAGGAACGTTACAAGTGGAGATCCACAGATTCAGTCCTGGAACCATTACTGTTCAATCTTTATGTCAATAATATTGTCACAGAACTACAGAGAGATATTCAGTTGTTTGCAGATGATATGAACCTTGGGAAGGTTATTTGTAATAGCACTATTGTTTTTGTTCAAGAGGACTGGAATAGGTGGGCAAATGAATGGGGATGCCAGTTTAATGCAAAAGTTTTAAAATTGGGATCCATAGATACTTCATACTCACTTAGTGGAGTTATGCTGGAAGAAGTGGAGGAAGCAATGGATCTTGGGGTGATTGTGAATAGAGTTTGAAGTCTTGAGAACATATTTGCAAAGGTTGCAAAGACAGCTCAGAGAAATGCTGCAATGTTGAGGACATTGACAGCAAGAGATAAGTGTAGTGGTTCCATTATATAAAGCTTTGATCAGGTCACCAGGATTTGAAGGGGATGAAGTAACCTCAGAGAGGGTGCAGAGACATATAACAAAAATGATATCATGTCTGTACAACTTTGATTATGAGGACAGACTGAGAGAATGCAGATGGCGGAGCAGGGTGGATAGAGAAGAGAAAGGGAACACTCAGGAGATTTTTCATATGGTAGAAAGAGGGAAAGGAGCAAGTACAATTGGGCCATCCTTGAAAGATGCAAAAAAAGGTGGTGAGTAAAAGGATAAAAAGTAAGTTTTTTTTTTGCATGACGAGTGGTAGGAGTATGGAATGTATTGTCTGAGAAGGTGGTGAAGGTGCAGATTGTTAATGAGTTTAAGGATTGGTATGATACTTTGTGTTGATCTTCCCCTATGAGTTTTGTGACTCCATGAAAATAATAATAACAATAATAATTATTTTTACAATATTCAATTTTACCCTTTTTTATGGAAGTATGCTACTAATTATATATTGGGTTTTATCCTTTATCCAAGTGTTAGCAAACAAAGTCTGTGCCTGAAATACTTTCAGGACTGAGGAGGTCCTGAAAGTACTTCAGGCACAGACTTTGTTTGCTAAGTTTGCTATAACCCTATATATAATTAGTAGCACAGCCAAGTGAAAAAACTTCTATAAACTTATCTCTAATCCAGAGAATTTTAATCATAGGATGCGACACCTTTTGGCAACTCGTACAGGTAAAACTTCTCCATTACTTCCACCTTAGTATCACCACCTCCGGGTCTGGCTCCCACTGATGAGACCTCAATAAAGGTCGAAACCAGTCTGGGTAGTGGCCCTTCCCTTAATGCATAGCATTATACATGTCCGTAAGGAGATGTGTTTTGCATTATGGGAGATACTAAGGCAAGTGATGAGAACTTATACCACCTTTATCACGAGTTGCCCCAGTCCTGAAAGTACTTCAGGCACAGACTTTGTTTGCTAACACTTGGATAAAGGATAAAACCCAATATATATAATAAATTTTATCCTGTTCAAAACTAAATTGTCAGCACTTTCATTTCAAATCTTCTGTATAATCCATGTGTCCGTGAACTAGCATGAAGATATCACTATCAACAATAACAGTCAATAAAGCTTTTCTTATTTCTTGTGTCTTCTCTCTCTGTGAATTTCTGCACATTTTTATGTTAGAATATAGTATTAATAATGGCTAGTCTGTGTTCTGAAGAGAAATCCAACAGGTACTTGATATTATTATTACACTTGCTCTTTTCTCTAAGAAAATTAGAAGAAAATTACTTTCATTTCCTAATTTATAGTTTAGGTCTGAAAGAAGAACAAATTTCTCTAATTCCTCCCCTTCTGCCTTACTAGAACCTTTTGTGGGATCATAAGCACAAATGTCTCTTTGTCCAATTCACCATCCTGATATCGGCTCACATCATATCTTGTCTATTTTAATGTAACTTAAATTGCAAACCAATCACATATTTAGTACCATGGACAGACTCAGGTTAAGGATTAGTATCCAGGAAGCTGTTCTAGAGGACACACCAGTACTTTCTTAAGCTACTTCAAGATTTTGACAGGTAGAGTGCTGGCCTCACACTAGGCAATGAAAATTGTCTATGACCTACAGTCTTTCAAAAATATGCATAGTTTAGGGATTCACACCTATAGCCTGTTGATTGAAGAATGAAGACACCGTTCAGTAAGCTAGCCAGATCAATGAAAAAAGATCTCCAATAGATTATAAAAATTTCCATTAAAAAATAGCAATAGAACATGAATAAATATATATAATGGTTAAAAAAAAGTCTATTACTGTTTTTTGAGTATCTGGCACAACTGCATGCCATATGGAAGTGAAGGAGTTTCTGACAGCTACGCTTGGATCATACTGATAACGATAAAGTTTGGGAACAATAACTGGCAAATACTCAGACAGTTGTTCTCCAGCTTGTTGAACTATACTTCCAAATCCAAATGCAGCACCCTTAAAGAAAGGAGGAAAAAAAAGTAAATTATTCTCATTTAACTTTTAAAACTGCATAATCAATATTATGATAATATTTCTAAATAAAGCCAATTAAAAAAACAAATTAACTTAAAAATGATAACTGGTTTTCCAGCATTAAGGTTTAAAACCTTACACTCACACAACAAGAGCCAGGAATTTATTGGTAATTAAGCAATTTTTGCTGCACTAATATATATTACTTTTGAAACAGATCATGTCCACAGGTCCCAAAGATAAATATATATCAAAAGCACAAATTTTAAAATACACTATGTTGACAAAACCATTGGGACACCTTATTTGCCATACAAATTTTGGATCCTACCACATGTAAATATCCATGGGTGACTACATAAGTCTGGTAATAAAAGATGGTATGTGCTGCATGTTTTGCACTGTACTCGATGTCAAGATGCTAAGTTCAGCTGAACTGACTGACTTCCAATTTGGGAAGGTAGCTGGGTGTCACAATAGTGGTCTTTCTGTCTGTGACATTGCTATCCATCTCAGTATACCGAAACCCAACGTTGCTTACGTCATTCATAGATGGAAAGTTGCTGCTGCTACCAAAGCAGAAAAATACTCTGGGAGACTACAACCCTCCCTCTGTCAGTGATCAACGAGCTCTGTCTCAAAATGTTCGAGCATCCCATATGTCATCAGCAGTGGACTGCACAGTCAACCCGGAATATGTTGCAGGGACATCTGTCAACAAAAAAAGAAAGGAAAAAATTGTTTGTTTTGTTAATTCATATTTAATACTCCTTTTACAGGGAGATGAATGTATCAAGTTGTGTACTACAAAAAGAAGTTTTTCCAAGAGATATAGAAAGAGCACAAAACAGAAAATATTTTTGCAATTATGACTTTTCTAAAAAATTGTAATTGCTTCTCTTCTTATATATAATATATGAGTATAATCAATGTATTTTTTGCACATAATTTCCAGTTATAAAAGTACCCCATATTTTCCATACCCAAAAGCATAATTTTCAACAACAAAAATGAATGAAAAAAAATCTAAAGATTTTTACTGTTTCAACTGGGAATGGGCTTTGGGTAATTATTAGCACAGGGATTATTTTAAAAACTAGACTATACCAAAATACATGTTGTTTTATCACTTAAGTATTTTTGAAAATTGTTAGCATACCATACTTACAACTTCACTACTTATTGCACAGTATTTTAAAATAGAAGATCAACAAATTCTATTTCTTTAAAAATGTTACCAACTGAAAACAATACAACAGTGTTGGCAAATGGTGGATTGCAGTCTGCATCCAGGCTGCCAATGAATTTTTCATTATCAGCTAATGGTGATGAGTGAGAAAAAAATTTGGGAATACTGATATTTCATGATTTTTAGAGGTAGCCAAAGACTTGGTGTGATACTTGACAGCAGATGATACTTGACAGCAAAATTGGTGTGATACTTGACAGCAGATGATAGCAATTTCCAGAACCTTATCAACATGAAAGATGATCTAAAATGTATCATGTTTATGAAGTTTAACCTCTGTATACAAGTGGTGATCCAAAAGCTCTTAAACCGTGACAGTAAAGTGGTACAGGACAAACCAGCCACAGTGGAGAGCTTTTCAATTATCTCTTATACTGACATGATTTTTATATATTTTTACATATAAATAAAGTGAAGATATGCAAGTAAATAAATATACAAATATTATCAAATGAGGAGTGAAATGTAAAAAAAAAACACTCTTCATCATAATATTATTGTGACTAGCTATGGAAAAATATGCTAGTGATTAGATCTATCTTTATCCTTCATTTTATCCTTATTGATTCATTCCCCCTGCAATTATTTTATAATTCAGTATTGAATGAACTTTTAATGACACTTGTGACATAATAAAGTTTATTATACACACATATTCACAAGAAAATAACTTTTATTATTGCAAATTAACTAGAAGCTAACTGTTCATCAATGCATCAGCATAATCAAAAGGTGAAGCTCCCCCCCCCTTCCCTTCCTTTTTTTTTTAAATGTTGATTAATGTTTTCATTCAATATAATGGTCATTCAATATAATGCTGTGCCATTCTGTGCTGTTTATTTTAATTCTGTGTTGAATTGTAATCTTATTTTATTTTGTAACCACCTGCAAGGTGGCATTTTAGCACATGGCTCAGCTCTGTAAATAGGATTAACATTTTTTGTTCTAGCTTCCCCATTTGATTATGCTGATGCACTGATGTTAGAAACTAACCAGTTAGTTTCTGGTCCAAATATTTGCAATAATAAAAATTATTTTCTTGTGAATATGTGTGTCTAATAAACATCAGTATTCAATATGCAAAATCAACATGCAGATAAAGTTATCATTAAGTAGTAGCATGAGAAATAATTAAAATTGAGTTAGCCCTAAAAAAATTTGAAACCAGGTAAACAGTATAATAAAGACATGAAAAAGCAGCTACATTTTCTAATTGGGCTTGATCAAAAGCAGAACTTCAATATGTTGTCATGCACATCCCATGAAAAAAATCTTGTAAATCTATTGTATATGTATAGTAGTGCAAGTAAGCTAAGAATTAAGTATTAAATATCATTAATATTTTTTGTTCATTTGTGCTTAAATACTTATTATTCCTCTGTATCTCTGAAGGCAATAACTGAAAATGCACCCAAACATCTAACAGTATACCATTCTCCACACACACACTCTCATCATGAGAACAGCTTAGACCTCACACGCTTCCAAACTACACCCTAACTAAGATGCCAGGGGTGATCCAAAGTTGCACCTCTGCCATAAGCAGCAAATCACAATTTTGCCTTTACTATAAAATCTCTTTACTAACTTTTATGTTTCTCATCTCTGTTCTTTGCCATCTACTCATGAAAGTTTGAAGACCATATCCCATCAATCCATCTTCATAAGTGCAATTCTGTAGGCAGTTATCATTACTGTCATTCACATTAACAATGTGGCTCTTAAATTATAATTCTCTGTCTGGCATATCCCCCCCCCCCCCACAACACCCAAGTTTCTGGCTTCACCGATTGCTTGTAGCAAATTCCCTTTAAATTCTTTCCCAAAAAATTCCTTCTTGGGAAGGAATTTCTAATCAGCCTCTCTAATAGCCTGATGACCGTGACAAAGATACTGAAAGCTCGATAATTCATTCCATCAGCATCCATGTTCTTTTGCTCATTATGAATCATGCATATAATGGGGCTAAATTGAACACTAGGTTAGGCTTGATAATTCATTCCATCAACATCCTTGTTCTTCTGCTCATTATGAATCATGCATATAATGGGGCTAAATTGAACACTAGGATAGGGCATTGCCCACTCTCTTGTACACTTCTGCCAAATTCCACTGTGATATCTGAATCAACCTCCTGCAATAGATTTAATACTTTTAATTCATCTACCTGTATTCTTTCATCTAGTTCTTTCTCAGCATACAGAGAGCTAATGAGGATCCTTTCATTTAGTGAAACTGAATGGTGAACAGCACTCGTTATACTGGATTTATGGACTCAACTACCATTTGAGGTTAAAAAGAGAAAACTTCATAACATTAAAATTCTACCTTTAGACCTTAATCTTTTTTTGTTTGCTCACACTTGGATAAAGGATTAAACTAAATTTATTATATTCTAACCAAGTTAAAAATAAACTTTCACCATCTTCCTCTAAATCCAGAGTAATTTATTAAAAAGGTGGCACACCAATTGGCAACTCCTATAGGTAGAGATGACTTTGCTAACGCTTCTGACTGGTATCGTCACTTGGGCCTGGCTCCCACTGAAGAGACCTCAATAAAGGTCGAAACTAGTCTGGGTAGTGGCCCTTCCCTTAATGCATAACATTAGACATATCTGCAAGGAGATGTGTTTTGCATTATGGGAGATACTGAGATAGGAGTGTTGGTAGCTTGCTCCGCCTTTGCAAGGAGTTGTCCTGGTGTTGCACCACCTTACCCCAGTCCTGAAGATACTTTCAGGCGCAAACTTTGTTTGATCATACTTGGATAAAGGATTAAACTAAATTTATTATATTCTAACCAAGTGAAAAATAAACTTTCAATGACAAACTAATTGGCCTTGCTTAGCTTGATCCTTGTGATTATATATATATATATATATATATATAGGGTGATTCAAAATTCCACATACAAACTTTGAGAGGAGGTAGAAAACATCAAAATCAACCATATTCACATAGGAAAGCATGACCGGAAACGCCACCCGAAAGTGATAGGTGGTGTTGTTCGCCAGCGCTCCAGGTGAGCAATTGGGGGCTTCCTCATTCAAGCTTTCGACATCGTATGAAGAACATGCGTCGTTTTACGAATGCTGAGATGGCAGACATGCACCTCGTTTACCATATTATGTATCCAACTACTACTGAACTGTTCGGTTATGCCTAATACAGTTTTTTTTTACACTACTTACTGTCTTGTATTATTTCTGTATCTTTGTGTCCCTGTTAGTACTTTCTGGTAGCGTTTCCGGTCATGCTTTCATATATGACTATGGTTGATTTTGATGTTCTCTACCTCCCCTCAAAGTTTGTATTTGGAATTTTGAACCACCCTGTATGTGTGTGTGTATATATATATATATAAACTAAATAAAATCAAGAGATAAAATTAATAAATAATAATTACATCAGCAAAACAGAAAATTCCTACTTTTAACATAATTTATGAAACATTACATTCAGACTTGATATTTTATATTAATTTATCCAATCACTGATTGACCTATGGATTTAGCCTCTCTCCTATTAACATTTTCTTTTTCTAGTGATTTTTTGTTCTTTCATGCAAGTCTTACAGGAATCTAATCCCCCCCCCCCTCCCATATCAGATTCTTTTATGATGCATTATGAGTTGCGTGTCTTTCCAATCAATCCTATGGAAAGTCACCAAGTCACAAGAGCATGATTGGAAAGGCTTGTTTTCCCATTGTGAAATCAGTGTATTAACAATGTGGCTCTTAAATTATAATTCTCTGACTGGCATACCCCCCACGCAACATATATAATATATATGTTGCGTGGAGACAATATATAATATATATATATATTGTTACTCACTATTTTTGAGAGGGTTTACAATCACTAGTTTTTATTGGATGACAGGATTGAATGATTGATTCAGAGTTTAATACCTCAAGGATTACTCAGGTCATTTGCAGTATCTAAGGTGATAGTAATTTGATAAATAAATAAGCGCAAAAAGGTGTAGATAAAATGTATAAAATAAACTTTTAAAGGAGTGCAAAAATAAGTGTATATGAGTGAAGTGGAAAATGAATATAAAAGGAGAGTGTAACAAATTATTTAACACAGATAAAAACAACTAGGTATTAAAAGAAGGCTATATACAAAAAAGGATTCATTAAATAAAAAGAATACACATAATATGTATCTGATCTACATACATTCAAAAAATATTTACCGTATTTTTCAGACGATAAGACGCACCCCAAATTTATGAGATGATTTTTAGAAAAAACATTTTATTATATAAAGATATTTACAAATTCTTACTTAATTTTTATTTATTGTTACAATCATTTGTATAAGCAATATTCAGTTCATCTTCACTCTCGGTACTATCACTCGTCTCGTTAATGTCACTGTTCGTATTACTTTCGTCTCAACTCTTGTTGTCACTCCCTTCAAAAACTGCGTCATCTTTGGTACTGTCCATCGCATTACTTATCCCGCATTTCTTAAACGACTTTATAATAGTCTCTTCTTTCACAGCTTCCCATGAATTTTTCACCCAGGTACATACTTCTGAAATTGTTGGCCGTTTCATATGTCCTGTTGCTGTAACATCGTGATTTGGCTTTGCCATCCATTTGTTCCACTCTTCCCGCATAAAATTTTTGAATGGTTTATTAATAGATCCATGAGGATCTATTAATCTTGGAGGCCTTACAATTGACTTGTAAGGCCTCCAGGAATGACAGCTAATTCTGTATTCAAGATTACAGTTGAATATTCATTTCTTTTAGAAGCTTCTTGGTTGATTTTGTTTTATGCGTTCTGAATTGATCCCACACTAACATCGCAGGCTTTTTTAAACAATGCACCTGGACGTTTTGCCCATATCTTCTGTATCCATAATTTCATTCCTGTTTCGTACATCCAGCCTTTATCTTGAACATGGATAATAATGCCACGAGGAATTTCATCTCTCGGTAACGTTTTTCTCTTGATGATTAACACGGGAGGTAGTTTTGTCCTGTCCACGCAACTAAAACTACAGTGCAGTGAGTTTTTTCGTGACCTGTTGTTTTGATCACTATTGATTTGGTGCCTTTTGAATCTACTGTCCGATTTGAAGGACCATCAAAAGTTAGAAGCACTTCATCCATGTTCGCAATTTGATTAAGCTCAAAGTTAAATTTCCTTCTCGCTGATATGACAAATCTATGGAATTGTATAATTTTAGCTTCATAGTCAGCCGGCATTTTTTGGGCTAGAGTGGTTTTTGTATGCACGCATAACCCGTGTCTTTTCATAAATCTAAAACACCAGACAGTGATCCAGTAAAATCTAAAATTCCATTAGCAGTTGCCCATCGTTTCGCTTCAAAAATTATCATTTTCGTAGAAACAGATATTCCCATGTTTCGATGATTTGTTACCCAATTTTTCATTTGTACTTCTAATTCTGGCCATTTTTCTAGGTGCGAATGGAATGTTTTCTTGTGTTTACATAGCAGTATTAATTGTTCCTCTTGTTTTCTCCACTCGCGAACCATTTCTTCTGTTGGTGGTGGATTCTGCTGCTCTTTTTCCATATTGTTTTGCATAATTTATCACATTCAATTTATAACTCACGTTATATGAAAGTCTTTTTTGTTTTACACTCATTTTTTCTAATTTTAGGATAAAAATTTTAACGACTTATAAAAAATAATTCAAATGAACCGTACAAAAGCACATATGTTTACACTATAATAACTATTGACGCTCTAAATCGGTGATTCATCCACATGCAGCGAGATAACTTAAGTACCTACTTTCAGTGGCGTACTTACTAATTTTATTAACATATTGTGCCAGTAACTGAACTTCGCTAACAGCTTCGGTACAGTGTAAAGATTCGTATTTTAATGATACCTTCGGACCATAAGACGCACCCCAATTTTCAGCCGATTTTTCTATTTAAAAAGGTAGGTCTTATGGTCCGAAAAATACAGTATTTCCTGTAAAAATTTAAAAACCAAAGAAATATTTGATGAGTGATTAAATTTACCCAAGTGTATAGGCCTTACACATATTACGAACATGGCTAAAATAATGACTGGACTCATTCCTGAAATGAGAAAGTCAATATTGTAACATGACTGATGGTTAGTCCAATATTACAGAACTTAAGAAGGAAGGAGTGTGTGAGATTTATTTATTTATTTAGCGTATGATGATACAACAGCCGTGAGGCCCCTTTTACAGGGAAGTATGGCACCATCTCAATCCCACCTAATTTTATACGGGCTTGGGACAAGCATAGCTGAACTCAGGCCTATGACTGGGTCTTTAGTATTCCTGACTGTAATCTGTGTGTGTGTGTTCAAGGGGCCGATTTGCCTGTTCTAGGGGACCTAAAAATCCCCTACCTCCATATGAGACCGGCTAACTCATGTTTAGTCAAAAGAGACCAGATAAAGGTTCCTCACGTCACAGACGGGAATCGAACCCAGGTCTTTCCGACTAAAGGACTTTGTCTATACTGACTAAGCTACGGAGGCAGTGTGCGAGATGATTATGATCTATACAGAGCCAAGCAAGAGTCTCTTTATCAATCCTGTGCAGACTAGACTGCCACAATTCAGTTTCAGGCTTAATTTGATAGAGCTTATCACTGATCTCTCTATTCCATGATGATAACCAATGGGAGAAGAGTTAGTGTCTGATAATCTGCCAGTATTCAAGTATATATAGAACAGGCAGATGATGGCGATTACGGAAACAAGTTGACATACAAGTTACAGTATCTGCAGCCTCATTTATTATTATTACATGATGCCTCCAAGGAGTCCAAAGACTCATTGAGGGAGGGGGGGAACCTACTCTGTTGTCCATCTCTACCACTCAACCCACCAACTACAGCAAACCATGTCATCTAAACCAATGGTATCTACTGTCCATCACCACCACTAGTATTTTCACAGACAATCACAACATCCATGCCCATGGAGGGATTCGAACCCGCAGCCTTTTGGCTGGAGAGCAGATACACTAACCACTTGGCCAACCAGGCTGGCATTTCCCTTGATCCCAATGGGGCTTGGAATCCAACAAAAGCATACATGCAAGTGTAGCTTAACTGAGAGAGAGAGAGAGAGAGAGGGTGTTGGACATGGGAGAGCTCTGGATGTTTCTGTAGATCTAGATATATTATTGCCTGTAGAGAATTTTGGGAGTCTGAGTATGTTATGCATCTTTGGTAGCAATTCAATCTTATGTCCTTTTAGGGCAAACTATACAGCTTAACTAGAAATTTCTTGCATTCTAGTGAGATCTAAACAGATACTGTGCTGTCTAGAAAGACAGCAGATCCCACTGCCTCTGATTTTCAACCATCTGTTCAGACAGGTATACCAAATCAGAGTATTCAATTCTATGAACTTGAAACAGCTGCTGGTAAACAACAGGTGGGATAAAAAAGTTCGGTTGCTTGCAAAAGGAAAATCTACATGGTGATATATATACACATGCCACAGTAGAAGTATGTTTAGTGGAGTTCTGAGCTAAGTTATCTACCCCAATATCCAGAGCATGTAAGAGCTTTTATTCACAAAGTATCATATGGAAGTCTGATGGACATTGTATAGATTCTCCCACCATGAACACAAAATTGTTTGCCATGTGGGATGGTCTGACAAAGATTTTATTTTTGTAGCATATAATAGAAACAGATGTTGATGCTGAGCCAAAAAAAGGTGATTAATTTGCTTCAATGCACAGACTAGAGATTGGCGAAGTTTGAAATGCCCCAGTTGCAATTCTTACAGCTTAATGGTGAACAAGGTTTAGCTATCATAGCGTATTCCCTCAGGCAGAGACTTGGGACCTACAATCAAGATTCAATCTTATAAGTGTGCGATATGGAAGGAGCAAAGTTCATCCATCCATCTGTTTCTCCCCCAAGAAATGGAGGGTGCAAAGGCGAGAGTTGTGAATGGCCACCATCTGCCATTCCTGTTTTTTTCAGAAAAATATCCAACATATCGAAATTTGACTTCCTCTAGGACATTCAGTATATTAACTGTTTTATATTCCTGTGGGGGGGTTGCAGTGGTATCCATGCTATATGTTAATTGATGATGTGTCTTTGATCATCTGTTGTTCCATTATTATTTTTTTAATAGGAGGATTCTCATGTAGCGGGAACAATTTTGGCATATCTTCAGGAAAAAATGGTCTAACTATACAAAAATCTTTGATTCATTCTAAGAAGAGAGAGAGAGAGATCCTACTGACATTTTCTTTGGAGTTGCCATCTTGACATAAGAAGGTTTATCAGATATTGTTGTTACTGTTGTGGTATACTGCCTGTTTGCCTCCTGATAAGTGACAGATTTTCAGTGTTTTGCTTTTAAGGTCTAACAGATATAAAGCCTTACTGGATGGTTGAGGTAACCTGCTTTGACAGATGTTTGCTGGTTTTAGTTTGTGGAAGGTAAAAATTATGTTCCTGGTGGGTACCAGGTGCCATTCCCTACACATGAGGATTCTTCTTATGGCTGTCACTCCCTGATCCTTGAGATCAGAGCATCTCTCTTTCTCATTGGGAACATCAAGGAGATCCCACTCATTTATTATGCCTCTAGAAAAAGTTTAAGGTTTTGTGAAGGGTATCCATAATTGATATCCTATGAATAGTAATTGTATAAAGTAGTTTTTCTGATTGCACTACTTGTAGCTACTTCAAATAAGGATATCTCCTGAATGCAGTTTCTTTAGACTTTGGAGATGCTGCCAACCCTTCTGGATGAAGAAGGGTGACATTTCTCCAAGTGGATTTTCCCCCTGTTCAATCAAGGATTAAGAAAAGTAGTGTATTTGTTGCAGTGTCTGATGTTTTTTTTGTTTCTTACTTTGGTTTTCTGTTGATGATTCTATGATTTTTGAACTTGCTTGGACTTGTTGAGGGCCCATGATAAACAAGAAGATGAAAAATTATTCATTTTCATGAGGAGTTTGATTCAGTACCAGAGCTCTCCACACATCACAGAGCCATATGTGACTGCTCACTGTCTAGCAAGCAATGACTGCACTCAGAAGTGAAATGCCAAGGCCACCCTGTACCATGAGGAAGAAAGCTTACTGCAAAGCTATTGACTCTTGTAGGAAAACACCCTAATTGATGGAAGGTGAATTATGAGTATATCTAAGAACAATAAGAAACTCTGTTTTTCTATTGCTACTGTAAATCACATGCACTTCTGTTGTTAAATGGCTGAGGAAGGCATTCAAAGTTTGGTGGCTGTGTGTTCAAATTACAATTACATCACTGATGTATCTAAGCCAAACCTTTGGTTTTAAATTTGTGGATTCAAGAGCTTTCTGCTTGAAAATTTCCATAATAAAGTTTATGATGAGGATGGAGAGAAGGAAGAGAGAGAGAGAGAGAGAGAGAGAGAGAGAGAGAGAGAGAGAGAGAGAGAGAGAGAGAGATGGAGTGAGGCCATGCCAATCCCTTCTTTTTTGAAGGTAGAAGTTGTTTTACCACATGAAGTAACCAAAGTGAAGCAAGTGGGCTAAGAGGATTATAATGTCTTGCAGAAATTTGTAGAATGAGAATTGTCATTGATGGGGGTGTTGGTAAAGAGGGCAGTAACGTCAAAATTGATTAAGAGATCTTGATTATCCAAGACAGTTTTTCATTTTTGTAATAAAGAGTTGACTTTTTAATGTAGGAGGAAAGACCTACCAACACTTTTAAGCACTGTTGCTAATTTTTTAGCTAAGTAAAATGTAGGACTCACTTACTGTTGTGTATACATGCTGTGTTGTGCTCTGATGATGCCGATTAGAAAGTCAGCAAAATATAAGCAAATTAATAAAACATCTTTTTATAAAATAGTTCATTTGGTGTTGTTAATACCATTAAAAATAAGTCATGAATATTTTCTGCATTTTTCTCTTGGCTTATTCAAGGTCTACAGATGGTCAGTTGTACTAATTCCCTTTCTGAATCCAGCTTCTCCATTAGACTGAGTTTCATCCAATAATCTTGTGATTCCTATTTGTTAATATTTTTATAAACAGTTTATATACTTGTGACAGCAAGCTTATAACTCTGTAATTTCCTATCTTTTTTGTTTTATTATTATGTTTTTGAACAAGAGAATCAATAGCATTGTTCCAGCCGTTTGGTATAATTTAAACAGTCTAGTCCCGGCTTGTCCAACCCATGGCCCAACAAAAAATCGTAAACTTACAACAAAAATACCATTAATAATACTACAAATACAATTTTAACATGCTATTAATTTATAAGCGATGAATTTTTGAATTTAACACGTTCTTTAGCAATGAGAGATTCATAAAATCATTCTCAAATAATTGTATTTATTCGAAATTGCCACCCATGCGAGTAGTTACTTCTCGACATAATAAATGGTGTGCTGCCGCTCTTGCTTCCTACTTTTACCACACAATAGATGTCTCTCTATGTACGCCATGGGTATGCTGGTATGCCTTTCAATGTGTAAACAGTCGAGTTGACACTGAAGAAAGGTGCAGACTTTAGGTGTGTTTGTGGCGATTTGGCGAGTAATTTTTTTAGTAGTAAAAATTTGGCGATTTGGTGATTCTTAAATGTTGCTTTCTAATTTTCAATCTATTTTTTTTTTTTTTAACATTCCAGCATTGCTTCCACAGCGTCTCCAAAGAAAACCGAACCAAAAAAAAAAAAAAAAAGAAAAATTAAAGAAGAAGGAAGATTGTTCAACGAAAAGTGGACAAATGACTACTTTTTTGTTGAGGCAAATACTAAGGCAATCTGCTTAATTTGTAGGGAATTTGTGCCAGTTTTCAAAGACTACAATTTGAAAAGGCATTACACACAAAAACATGCTGCAAAATTTAGTGTGTATCAAAGAATGTGTCATAAAGACAAAATAGCAGAACTGAAAAAAAAAGTCTATCGTTTCAACAAAGTTTTTTTTAAAAAATAACAACTGAAACAGATTCTATTGTAAAAGCTAGTTATGTGGTTGCAAACCTGATAGCAAAAAAATCAAAACCATATGCTGATGGTGAGTTTATTAAGGCAATGTATGGAAAGCGTGGCAAATATAATTTGCCCTGATAAAAAAAGGGGATTTTTCTAAAATCAGTTTGTCTCACCAGTTGAGGCAAATATAGCCAGGCGAATTGATGAAATGGGAAAATCTATCAAAAAAGGTTTGGAGAGCAGAGCTGCTAATTTTAAATTTTATTCTTTGGTGATAGACAAAAGTACTGATGCTATTAATACAGCTCAATTGGAAATTTTTATTAGAGGTATTGATGATGAATATAATATCACTGAAGAAATGGCTTCTTTAGTGCCATTAAAAGACACAACCAAATCAAGAGATTTATACAAAGCAGTGAAAAATACATTAAAGTGATTTTCTTTGTCAATTGTGAACATATCTGGAATAGCTACTGATGGTGCCCTGGCGATGATAGGTGAAAGAGATGGACTTGTAAAATTAATAGAAGACGATGCAATTACCTCCCAAAATTTACATATGATGAAATATCACTGCATAGTACACCAAAAAATTTATGCGCAAAAGCTTTAAAGATGGATAACGTCATGCAGATTGTCATCAAGGCTGTAAATTTCATAAGGGCCAAGGGATTGAATCATCGGCAATTCCAGGAATTCCTTAAATTTATGGATGCTGACTATGGGGACATCATTTACTATTCAAAAGTAAGATGATTAAGTTGAGGTAAAATGTTGAAAAGATTTTATGATTTGCAAAATGAAATCAAGTTGTTTATGGAATCAAAAACAAAATTTGTGCCAGAACTTGACGATGAAAACTGGCTCACAAATTTGGCATTTTTAGTAGACTTGACTGCTCATTTAAATGAGTTAAACATGCATCTTCAAGGTGAAAACCAACTGATCAATACGTTTCAAACTATAACAGCTTTCAAAATGAAACTGAAACTATGGCAATCTCAAATTAAGGCAAATAATTTTATGCATTTCGACACGTTGGCTAAACATGGTCCTGTGAACAACGAAAAATATGCAGCCTTGCTTTTCGATTGGATACAGGAATTTGAGAACAGGTTTCAAGATTTCCTGAAAAATCATCAATCTTTTGGTATATTTGCTACTCCATTTTCAGTCGACATAACATATTACCTGCCAATTTTCAAATGGAATGCATAGAGCTACAATCTGACATTCAACTTAAAGAAAAATTTGATCATGTCTCTTTACTGGACTTCTATAAGATAGATCTTCCCAGAGAAAAATATCCCTCGCTTCATAATCATGCCTTATTCATGTCATTGCTATTTGGAAGCACCCACATTTGTGAGCAGCTATTTTCAAGGATGCAGCACATGAAGAATAAAACTAGAACCAAAATATCTGATGAGCAACTTGAGAACTCACTGAGAATTGCAACTACTTCCATCGAACCAAATATTGAAGCATTAGTGTCTCAAAAACATTGTCAAACATCTCACTAATTTCATGTTGCTGTCTTGTCTTTTACTTTTATAATAAAAATTCATGAATTAATGAAGTTTAAATTACTTAAATATGTTAACTATATATTGTACGTTTTTTTGCTCATCAACTATTGTTAGTGTTAGTATATTTTATGTGTGGCCCAAAACAACTCGTCTTCTTCCAACGTGGCCCAGGGAAGCTAAAAGGTTGGACACCCCTGGTCTAGTCAGAGGCAATGTCAATTACTATAATATGTGAACTGATATCCCACCCAATCCCAGACTGCATTTGCACTGAGATTCCTCAATATCCTAAGTATTTCTAATTCATAAATGCCTATTCTCATAGCAGTTCCATTTACATTTGTCACTATCTTTGCCTGAGTGGTGCATTCGTACAAAGTAATCGCTCATTAACTGAACTATTTCATATGTTTCTATCACCTCCCTATCATCAGTACTTGTTAAATGAACTCTGGGATTCTCTCTCTCTGGTATGCTTGACTAGTTTCTTTTCACAATCTGCTTTTTCCTCCCTTACCAAACTAGTCACTCTTCTTGCAAATTGCACATTTAATTACTGTTCATGAGCTTGATAATCATCTTTTTTTTTTTTTTTACCTCCACATCCTTCTGTCTATTTCTTGCTTAAGGCTATTTATTAATTCAACACCTATGTCATTTTTCTTCCTGATCCTGGGTATATATTCTGATAATGCTTTCTGCAAATAACCCTCTTGATTATGCACTGCTAACATCTTTTCCTAGATTCTTATGCTATGGCAATGATCCAAATTGGCTCTCTTAATTTAATGAAAATATCCAAGCTTTCACGTTACCAGTCAGACACATTTAGTTTCCTTTGACTAAATCATCCAAAAACCTAACACCACACCCATTCATATGTAATTCATCTTACAAGTACAATACTGATGTATTGGATGATCAAAATCACTCCAAACATTGACATACTGCACTATTTCTTTTATACAGTCTACTCACTAACTCATTTGCAATCACAGTTCTCCACCTTAGTCAACATCTATTATACTGCAAAAACAAACAATCTCTTTTACCTCACTCAATAAGTCTTTCATATCTGATAGCATACAAAAACTTATCTCCTTTCAAGTCATTTGTTCCACCCATGATGATGATCACATCATTCACTTGTTCTATGTGCTTATGTATAGTTTTAGTCATGTCATGAATTTTTCTCCATGAAAATATGCATAAAACATCTTTGTAAGTTCTGTTTCCATTCTTACATCTTCTGCATTTTGCCAAACACTTTCTAATCTAACTCCCATGTGTTGTCAAAGCCTTGAAATTTTTGACATATTACCAAACTCTGCTTTTTTTTTCTACTGCTTTCATCATATCACTTTTAACACACTTTTACATACACATTCACATTTAATTGCTAGCTTGCATGCAAATGCCTCCATTCATACATTCTTCCTAGATCTCCTTTGCAGGAGATCTGCAAAGCCATCTCATTTGAAACTCCACTTGCATTCAATGACTCACAACCCTCAATCAGCCTGATCAAAGCATATTTTATATCTTTGATCATGCAGTAACATTTATATTATATTGTCTGTGGAAATACTAGTGGCAGTGGTCGGCGGTAGATGGCATTGGTGTAGTTGCGGTCAGTTGGTGGATTCTGAGCGGTGGAAGCAGAGTTGTAGAGTATATTGCATCCCTCGATGAGACGAGATGGTATCAAAAAGTTTCGAGACTAGTTTTGTAACATGCCAACAGATGGCAGCACAAGGCTGCACGCACAGTCACAGGGAGCACCAACCTCATAAGTCAGTGTGCCAAAAGACACTGTCCTGTGTACATTGGGAGCTGTGCAACTGGTGTTATTCTGAACATGTGCATTATGTCTGTGATTTCACCATGGACAGCAAGTTAGAACAAAGAGCAAATGTGAAATTCTGCGTGAAACTGGACAAATCTGCCACAGAGACGTTTGACATGATTTGGCAAGTTTACGGCGATACTGCAATGACTCGTTCGAGGTGTTTTGAGTGGCACGCTTGCTTCAAGAGTGGAAGAACATCACTGGAAGATGACGAGAGATCAGGAAGACCTGCAAAGAGCTCAATCCCCAAAAATGTCGAAACCATTCGGCAACTTGTGCATGAAGATTGTTGGCGAACACTCCACAACATTGCTACTATTGTCGGTGTGTCATACGGAACAGTCCAGACAATCCTCATGTGTGATTTGAACATGCACTATGTTGCTGCCAAGTTCGTCCCCAGGCTGCTGACCCAGAAGCAGAAGGAACATCACGTCGAAGTCTGCCAAGAACTCTGTCAGCGTGCCGTGGATGACCCGTACTTCATGCCGAGGTTCACTACTGGTGATGAAACTTGGGTTTACGTGTACGACCCTGAGATAAAGCAACAGTCTTCACAACGGAAGAGCCCATCATCTCAATGACCGACCAAGTGCATGCTCATTGTGTTTTTCGACATTCGCAGCATTGTGCATCGAGAATTCGTCCCCAGCGACCAGACCATCATTAGCGAGTTCTACTGCCAGATTTTTAAGGCTTCTGAGGGAGGCCATTCGGTGAAAGCGACTGGACCTGTGGCGCGTGAAAAACTGGATGCTCCATGACGACAATGCACCCTGTCATCGAGCTCTCCTCACATGTGAGTTTCTCGCCGGAAACAACGTGAACTCATTTCCGCACCCACGCTACTCGCCAGATTTGGCTCTTGCAGACTTCGCCCTCTTCCCGAAGATGAAGATCCAGCTCAAAGATCTCTATTTTGACACTGTTGCGGAGATCCAGCGCAAATTGCAGAAGGTGCTTGACACGCTTTGAGAAGAAGACTTCCAGGACACATTCCAGAAGTGGCGGGAATGCTGGGAGCACTGTATTGCTATGCAAGGGGACTATTTTGAAGGTGATAGTGTGTAAACGTAGATAAATAAAGTAATTTCTCGTAAACAGAGCTAGTCTCAAAACTTTTTGATACCACCTCATAATTAATAATATCTTTTTACAATAGACTGATCCCATTCATTAACATATACATTCCACATATAAAATATCAAACAAAATATTACATATTGAATACAAAAAGAACTTATGGCCAACCTTGTTATATAAACCACACAAAATAAATCAGTATAATAGCTATAAAATAAACATCCCCCCCCCCCCCCCACACACACGCAAAATTCATTAAAAGTACACTCGGGCTATTGTGGGAACCTTGCTTAAGAAACCAAGCATGGAACTTTTTCAAGAAATTTCAAATCTCCAATATGCAAGGCAGTACCAATTATATATTTGGTTTAATTCTTTATCCAAGTGTAAGCAAAGGTTGCAACTGAAGTATTTTCAGGACTGGGGCAACTCGTGGCAAAGGTCGAAACCAGTCTGGGTAGTGACTCTTCCCTTAATGCATAGCATTATACATGTCAGCAATGGAATACTAAGACAAGTGATGAGAAGTTATACCACCTTTGCCACGAGTTGCTCCAGTCCTGAATATACTTCAGGCGCAAACTTTGTTTGCTTACACTTGGATAAAGGATTAAACCAAATATATAATTGGTATCATAGCCAAGTGAAACAACTTCCATGCAAGACAGTAGTCATAAATCAGGCAATGAAATAATTCATTTGTCAGCTGAGAGATTCACAATCATACATGCTTACAGCAGGGTAGTTGGAGAGCAGCAATGCTGTCCCCTTGGCCAACCAGGCTAGAGTCAATATCTGAGGAAGAATTCCCTACTGTTAAAAAAAATCAATAAATAAAAACACAACTGGAAATTGCACAAAGCTGAAAATACTCAATAGAAAAAAGTGTGAATATTAGCATGCACATCTATTAAATTTTAACAGATGACTAGTGTCACTTTAAAAAGTTAAAAATGAATTAAAAAAATACATACTTTACCTTTCTGGAGTTCCAAATAGCATGGTGATTCGCTAAATGCATAAATTTATACACTAAATCTGGTTGATTGAGATCAGATGCTAATGAACATAATTCTTTATATGTAGTAAGGCTTCCCCTGAAATGCAATATTGAAGTGAAGAGCAATAATCAACAACAGAAATTTAATAAAGGTAATTTTGATATAATTAAAAAAAATTTTTTTTAGATACAGAATGTTTTCCAAAGCACAAAATAATTTATCAAGTCCCGTTTCATACCTAAATACTTCTTTTATTTATCCTCCAATATTTCAAAATGTTTTGATGATGATTAAAAGTTGGGAAGAGGTATAAGGACTGACACTAATGTCAAGTCTCGTAAGAATGATTTTAGACATTTAGTGTGGAGAGATAAGTGGACGTTATAGTTTTAATGTCAATAAATGCAGGGTTTTGCACTTTAAAGCACGGAAGTATCAGGCGCATACTGTAATGTGAAAGTATGTTTCGGGAAGGGGATGACATCTAGTGAGAATGGGTAACAAAGGCCTGAAGTTAAAAGTTTAAAAGACATGTTGCAAGAGTTGTCAACATGTTGCCACTCTGATAAAAAAGAACACTTGACAAGTAACAAGAAGGAAATGGTTATACCACAGAACAAGGTCTTGTTCAGATCATATGGACTAACAGTGCAAACATTTAGTTTCAGTTGTGATAAGGAAAAACTAGAGGGTGTAAAGATGAACGACTAAGGCAGTATCATATCAGATGAAGAGAGAGAGCAGTGATATGAAACTCTTAAGTTAGTGAGCAAGTTTTATCAGATTAATATGAAAGGGATTATGCATGCATTTAGGAGGGGAGGGGGGGGGGAAGAAGAGAAAAGGTGGTTTAGCCCTAAAAGTTGTGAGAATACAATGAACAATGGAGTGAAAATTAAATATTTTTTTTTTTTTTTTTTTTTTTTTTTTTTTTTGGAAACATGACAGGTGAGAGGAATGAATTGCTAGAGAGTGTTTGAATGGGACTTATTTCAATGTGCATCTATTTAAAATGATGCATGTAGAAGTTCATGGACTAAAATTATTTACGAGCCACTGTTTTGCTATTTCAAGCTAGCATCAGAGCCACTGTAACAATACAGCCAGCAAAGACAAGGAATGAAATGACCCTGACAGCATGGTCAAATGGCAAAGATACTGTCTATATACCTCAGCCATACTTTGGACTTGAGGTAGCAGAATTAAGTTTCAAAGATTAATATATAAGTTAGCAACAGGAGATGGAAGTGCAGCCCACCGCTACACCTTCAATTTGCTTAAATAGGCAGTTGTTGCATCTAAAATACCTCAATTTATTATTATTAAGACAGTGTTATATATGGTTTATTTATATATTTTATACTTAATTAGTTTGTTTACTTGATTATATCCTTTCTCATTAAAACCTTACTCAATTAAAATCCTACCAGCTACGCCATTGTTATATCGTTTTTCTCTATATATTCTGTTTAATATATATCTATTCTATCTTTCTATCGCTATTTTACTTCTTCAGATATTGGGCCTTTAATATGCTTACATCTATTTATATCTAGGACTGTTTCCTCTTTGGATACTGGCAAATTTTTATTATGCTGCACCAGCCAGTATCCTATAGTAGAAAAGGTTCCTACTCAGGGAGACAATAGTAGACTCTTAGCCGTTCTTACACAATACTTTATTTTAACGCTGCTGTATAGATTCAGACTGTTGCAGTCGTGACCTAAATCTATAATTATATACGCTTTCTAAATCCTTCCCGCCAGAATAGGTTCTATTTTTATAAGTGGTAGTTTGGAATCGTAATCAGGCATGACTCAGGTTCAGGTAAATATGACAAGTTTATTGGAATATCTAAACAGAATACAAAATTCATACACTCAATTATGACTCAATACTAAATGAAACTCGAGTTAAGAGGTTAATATATTCTAAATTAATTAAAGGTCATAAAGTATGCGAAACACAATAACTGGATGTTGGGATAGATAGCAAATGATATGAAGTTAAACTAAAATTCCTTAAGTATAAAGAGCTAATAAGCTTCATTTTGGCAATGAAAACATTATTTAAATTAAGGGGATATTAATTCTTATTTGGTTTTAAAACTGTGTGGGATTTAATATCCCCTTAATTTAAATAATGTTTTCATTGCCGAAATGAAGCTTATTAGCTCTTTATACTTAAGTAACTTAATGGTTGCACCTGTTTGGAAACTCGCATCGCAGAGTATATAAGTTCTTTTCACTATACATTTCGGTATTAGGTCTAGCTACTCACTAATGAAGCCTCAAAAAAGGCTGAAACCGGTCTGGGTAGTGACCTCCCTACCATAATGTAATAACAGCATACATTTCCTAGGAAATGTGTTTTTACATTATGAAAAATACCTAAGAATAGCGATCAGAATTTACCGACTTTGCTGCGAGACTTCCGGTATTGCACTATGTGCTAGGGTCACTTGCATTTGCTAATACCAGTGGTCACCGATACTTTATAGTTTACTATATTCGGCAAGAAACTCTCTTATTCCAATCTTTGAGTTTCTTATTCGGTTTTAAAACTGTGTGGGATTTAATATCCCCTTAATTTAAATAAAATTCCTTTCTGTAATGCTATTCATAAGATAATATAAACAAACATTCTAATGTTATTCAGTTACTAAAATCCACAATTCTAATCTCATTAAGTTAATCCTATCACATACAATTACTAAAGATCTTTTCCAAACAATTCTTCTTACTCTCTCAAAGGAGGTTAACTTTCCAATTAGAGACTGTCCATAGAGAAATTAAGAACAGTAGAATACTGTTCTTAATTTCACATTCACAGACAATCTTCTCTCTTCTAATGAATTTTATACACAAAATAGAGTAATCTCACCTTATCGAACTTTTATGGCGTCTTTCAGTACCACGTGTACGTCTGGTTACTTCGTGTCTATTGCCTGTCCATACGGCAATGTAAAGGTTACGCTATCTTCATTATTTCTGCCGAAAACGGACTTAAATCTTTGCATTTCAGGAACAACTCGATGGGACCTCTCAGCGATGGCTTGATTCTGCTAGGACTGGAAATTTTTACCTTCAGCTCTGCATAGAATCCTTCTCCATTTTCAAGAAAGCCTGCTGTCCAACATCTTATCTTAGCATAGACACTTCATCCCCCCTTTACGTGAACTCCCGCTAACTTCCGAGCCACCAAACAGGAAAACGATATGACAAGAGACCCCCGATATGGCGCTCATCCCCTTATATTCCTTGATAGAGTGTCCTCTTTTTCGGAGTCCCCTTTGCACACGACCCATCTCTTTTCTCCCCTTGGGTTCATCCCTTGCTCTCCCGACACTGTTATGCTCTTGCAATCCCAGAATTCGCATCAAAGTACGTTCCATGTATGCTACTGCCACCAGTGTTACGCTGTACACGTGTAGTTTTATACCTTCCAAGAATTATTATTTAGTAACTATTTGATGACTCACAGTTATTTTTACACAGCTTAAGTGAGGCTTAAATTAAATCAGATTATCTCTCTTTTAAGACATACTCAAAAAAAATCTTATTATGATCACAACAGCTTAAATATATGGTACATGAAATAAAGAATATAAATTTTATACATAAAGTGAAGAAGTTTCACTTTTAATTTCAGCTGATGTGCAGGTATTTCTTTTTGTTGGTAAGTTTAATATGTTGGATTCTGAATGAATGATTTCTTTGCAAGATTCCTTCATTCAGGATCTAACAAAGGCCCCCTCTTTTTATAAAAAAAGTTTTTCCAATTTCTTTATAAAAACTCTTTTTTTTGCTTCTCCCTCAATCCTCTGGGGATGAACCTTGCATTCTTTCTGGTCCTTAGGTCACATCTAGATTGGACAAACCCCTTTTTTCTGTCACTGGCTGTGCTTCCTTCTCTTATCTCTGTTGATCTTAACATGTATCCCACATTACTCAGTAAGGAGTAATGTGGAATACATGTTATCCTTCCGTTTCCATTTGACTACACTGCTATCTTGTAATGTATTGGACCAAATTCCATTTTTATCTGAAATATTCACAAATTTTGCACAATCTGTATGTGTGCAGCCTTCATAGCAAGAGGTAAATCCCAAACTAATAACTCACTTATTACCCTTCTAAGCTTGAAAAGAAAACATAAGAAGTGGGCATAAATTAAGTTCTGCTTAGATTGTACATTTACTTCGCATCTTCTGTTCCTGTTTCACCTTGAATAGTTAAAGGAACCTCTAGATCTTTCAAATCTCTCAATTACATTCATAGCAATTGTTCCCTGACTACTTTCCCCTAATTTCCCTTCCTCTACGCTTTGATCATCTACTACTTTGACGTTTGTTATGAGGTAAGTCTCAGTCTGGCTGTTGTCTTTGGATGTTGAAGTCAGAATGGACTATCAACGACTTCCCCTGTCTGGATTCTCCTATTATTTTATACGTTACAGGGGATAGTTTTTCCTGGATTACAAAAGGTCCAACTGCATTCCTTCCAAACCTGCCCCCCCCCTTCTTGTTCACAGAGCCTTGCTCCAATAGGACAAGGTTGCCTGGGTTCAGGTCCTTGTACCTCCTTAATCTATTTGCGCGATTCCTGGCCTGCTGGGAGCAGACCTCACTTGACCTGACTACCATGTCATATGCTATTTTGTTATTAATTATTAAGTCATTTAGGTAATCGTCAATATCAGGGAACCCCGAGTTCACACAGGAGTCCCTGAAGTCATTGGGAAATGTGAGCTCAAATCCATAAAGGATAACAGCAGGGGCTTCCTTAATGGCAGTGTGCAAGGAGGTCCTGCAAGCAAGCAAAGTATGAACCAAGAAAGCATCCCAATTTGAAATGTGAGCATCGGCTAACTTGCATAGGGTGAGTTTTAAGGTCCTGTTTAACCTCTCACACATCCCATTTCCTTGGGGATGGTAGGGTGTGGTGAAGTTTTTTTATCCTCAGTAACTTGCACAGCTGCAGCATGACTTCTGCAGTGAAGTTGGAGCCCTGATCTGTAAGAAGCGCCTGTGGCATTCCATACCAGGAGATGACTAATTTAAAGAATTTGTTGGCCACTGTTTGAGCCATCTGATCTTTGATTGCTACCACCTCTGGATATCGGGAGAACCTGTCCACTATCACTAAGATGTATCTATTTCCCTTCTTTGTGACTGGGAGGGGTCCCATGATATCCATGGCCACAGCTTGAAAAGGGCGAGAGGGAACTGAGATCGATTGGAGGTGGGCCTTACCTTGGATGCCAGACTTCTTCTGGCACAAGTGACAGGAGGACACATAAGACTCAATGTCACCTTTCATCCCCTTCCAAATGTACCTGTTCTGCATTCTGCTCCACGTTCTGTGCACTCCCTGATGACCCGCCAATTAGAAATCATGGAAGGTGTGGAGAACCCAGGGAATCATGAGCCCTGGAACTACAATCTTGTTCCTCCAACTTCCCGTAACTCCCTGCCTGGATAATAAGAGTCCATCCTGATTAATGTGTAAGGTATGGTGGAAGGACTTGTTATCTGTTGTTGTTACATTCTGAATGAAGAACTTTATTAAAGAAACAATTCATTCAGGATTTAATAAGTCAGAAAAATCAGCTGAGAGAAAAAACTTGTACTCAAGCAGAAGAAATAAAGTACTAACTGTAAATAGAAATACCTCCTTTTAGTGGAATTGTATTACTATGTAAAGAACTTCGTGTATAAATTAGTATTATATGAATGCATCACGTATACAATGAATGGGTAAATTAGATGTAAACAATAGTCCAAAGGTAACGGGCGGGCCTGAGGCATTGGCAATCTCGAAAAGTGATGTACATTCGTTTCCCGGAAGACACTACCAGAGGTCTTGCGATTGTGCCGACATTCCCGCGGACGAAGAAAGCAAGAGGGCGCTATCGCAGCTAGTAACAGGATGCTAAAAAGGGGGTAAGTGAAGGGGGAATAAAAGGGTTTGCACCCTTTTCTCAAGGCTTCTTTTTTTCGCCTAAGGGATGATGATTCGACTTCTCCTGTGGGCCGGTAGTTCATGATAGTGTTTCCTGGCGATTGTACGATATCAGACGATGCGCCTTTCTCTTCGATGTCTGAATTTCTGACGGTACTAAAGCGTGAGATGTCGGCATATGCTGTCATCGCTCCTTCGCTGAAAGTTCCTACGGAATAATATTGCGGACGTGTCCTATGAAACCGGGAGTAGATACGATGATGGCCCGAAACAGATCGAGAATAGACTGGTAAGGAGGTTAATATAATTTCTCGTTTTGAACATACCAATATTGTTAGTTCTGGAGAAAGTTGAACTGTTTATTCTCATTAAATATTTTTCAATTTTATGAGATGGCATAAAACCTGATAGTTGCAAGCGAAATTATTCATGGAGTGGCTAAAGTACTTTTGTTATATTTGCACATGGTTTACATGAAAGTTCAGATATGAAGAGTACAAGGGCATTTGATCAGAAATATGGATTTCTGATTCAATTAAAAATCATAGACTGGAATATTTTTTATGTTACTCATGCTCACAAAAGGTTGTAAAAATTGTAAAAACCTTTTATACATTAATGAGTGAACTAAGTGCCAAGAAACTAAATACAGAAGTTTTTCAAGTGTTCAATTAGTAGAGGTGTGGTCTCACACCACTTATAAAATTCATCTGTCATCTAAAGACATTCATAAACATCTATCTCCTGCCCGGCTGAGAAGGAAAAGAAGGCAGTAGCTGTAATAATCAAATTAGAAAAAAAAAAAAGTCTAGTTTTAGAAGTACTGCTTTAGCAGAAACAATATTATTATTTTACTTATTTCCTTAAAACAAAAAAATAAAATGAAGTAAACAGATTTACTTCATTTTATTTTGGACTTCCCACGAAAAACTGCAAATAGAAAATAAGAGGAAAAAAGTAGCAAATTTTAATTTAGCTCCTGGCATGGAGAGAGGAACAAGGATGTAATTAGAATACTTAAAAATAAACAAATTTTGAATCGATCTTACATAATATGTTTCAGAACGTTTTCACCATATGTAATTATGTAGCACCTCCATAGCTCAGTTGGTATAGTGAAGCTCTTTAGCTGGAAAAACCTGGATTCGAATCTGATCTAGTCATCTAGGAAGTCAAGAACTTTTATTATTACTTTTTTGATTCAAGTTAACAAGTGAGTTAACTTGAATGAGTTAACAAGTCTCATACAGATGAGAAAGGGTTTTCTTTGATCCTGAAAAACTCAGGTTTTTCATTCCACAAAACAGGCAAACCCGTTGGACAACTGTACACAATTTACACACACACACACACACACACACAGCATATAGGATTAACCACTATAATAAAGTCCTATTAGGTTTATCGAAGTGAAGTTACTTGGCCATGACAAGCCTAATGAGCCTAACATGAAAAGGAACATGAAATGAGGTAAGCATACAAACACATAAAATATGATGTATATATATCATGTGGAGGCTTAATGGCAGACCATGTTGTATCCAAAATATGGTCTGCCAGGCCAGACTAACCATAGTTGTGATTACAGATGAATGATTAAATGGAGGTTTAATGGAATATATACAGCATTCGGAAAGGATAAAAACTGATTTTAATACAATCATACATCTGCAATCACGACTATGGTCAGTCGAGCCTTGCAGACCATGTTTTGGATACAACCCACAGGATCTCATGTAAAAAAAACCCACCATGCTCATCCACAGTAAATGCAAAAAAAGAAAGGTTATTTTTAAAATGCAGCAGCAATCAGAAATCAACAAAATCACAATACGGTTGCATTAAACTTCTGATAATTTGGGAAACATTAATTATCAGAGATCCCACTTTACATTTTAGACCACCTGCAATTGCCCATAGAGAACGGACCACCTAGATAGAACTTTAGAGTCACCACATTTAGCTTAGTATTGGCTTCTATTTCAGTGTTACATTAATTTTTTGTAATCCCTGAAGATGTCTCAGTGACAGAGATGAAATATTGGAAGTATTAAAATCAGTTTTAATCCTTTCCGGGTGCTGTATATATTCCATTAAGCCTACAACATGTCCTCACAGCACTTAAGCCTCAACACATGGACTGTATATACATATAAACCTATTCGGGGTGCTTAAGGGTCAAAGCTGTATAACTGAGAGGAGACCTCCACATATTCTTTAAAGGAATGCGGAGAACCGACCAGGGCTTCTGAGCTAATGTCCAATCCTCACCTTCTCGAGGTGCACCCTGTTGGGTATCTACCTGGATACTGAACGAACGAGCATGGGCTAGATTTTTGGGATTTAGCTGACCAAATTGTATTCTTATTGGCTTAAACCAATATACAAAATGATGGTACATGACAAAATTTCATACCAGTTGAAGCGTCGCCCGGTTAAACAAGGCCCCCGTTGTTTTTGCCAGGGAACCAGGGAGAACAGTGAAAAGTCAGCTACTGGAACAAATCTGAAAGCACACCCCAACTCAACATCACCAGAGTTAAAGATCGGTACTATCAACATAAGAAGCCTGAATGGCAAAGAAATGGAGCTAGCTGAGGAATTAGATAACCACCAGATCAACATTATAGAGGTGACTGAAACAAAAAAGACAAAAACTGGTGAGATCTTTCTGAGCAATAAATACACAAAATGTTATATTCAGGAAATGACAATCAAGGAAAAGAAGAAGTAGCCATAGTATTCAACACAAAATATAAGGCTAATCTTCTTGAATGGCATTCAGTCTCAAGTAGAGTGATGTGGGCAAATATCAGAATGGGGAATTGGACAATGAGACTTATTTGTGCCTATGGCCCCACAGAAGTTTCTACTAAGGTAGAAGTGGAGGAATTTTTCGATGCTTTAGACAAAGCAACTGACACAATGAAAAAGGAAAAGTTGGTTCTTGTTGGGGATCTAAATAGCAGAGTAGGAAATGATTGTCAGACACACAAAAATATTTTGGGAAAATTTGGAAAAAAGAGCAAAGCTAATAATAATGGCAAATACCTGTTGGATTTCTGCTCAGGACATGGACTGGTTATTACTAACAGAATGTTCTAATATAAATATGTGCACAAATTCACATGGAGAGAAGAGGCAAGGAATAAGAAAGTCTCAAGACTATGCTACTGTTGATAGTGATGTTTTCTCACTGGTGCAGGACACCCGAGTGTACAGAGGATTTGAAATTGGAAGTGATCACTATTTAGTCTTAAGCAGGATAAAACTGAATTTCATATTGAAAAGAATAACATGTAAGAAAGTTTTAAAGCGAATAAAAGTTGAGCAGCTCTGAGATGTGAACTGTAGACTAAAATACACAAAGATTATTGAAGAAAAAATGAAAAAGTTTGAGAACAGGAATCAAACCTTGGAGATTCAGTGGCAAACTCTGAAGAAAACATTGACTGATTCTGCCAGAGAGGCATGTGGTGAGGTTGTCTGCAAGGATAAAAAAATCAGAACTCCCTGGTGGACACAGGAAGTTAAAGAGGCAGTGAAGGAAAAGAAGAAAGCATATCAAAAGTTCCTGGCAAATAAGTCAGCTTTTGCTCTTAGAGAATACAGAGACAAATGTAAGAAAGCGAACCACTGTGTAAAACTAGCTAAACAAAAGTCATGGGAGGACCGCAAACCTGCTATACTCATCCGCTCTACAAAAGATCAGCTCCCTCCTCTCTCAGTGCCTGGAGTCTATAAAGTACCGTTCCTGTAAACTGGCATACTTTGGACAGACTGGCAGATCAGCTACTATCTGCCTGGAGGAACATAAGTCATACATCTGCAAGCACGACTATGGTCAGTCAGGCATGACTGACCATGTCTTGGATACAACACACAGGATCTCATGGAAATAAACCACCATGCTCCACCACAGCAAATTCAAAAGAGAAAGACTATTCTTAGAATCAGCAGCAGCAGCTCTCAAGAATCAACCAATCTTAACAAATATGGTTGCATTAAGCATCCTAAGATTTGGAAAACGCTTATCACCAGTTGTCCCACTTTACATTCAGGGCCACCTACAACCACCCTTAGAGGGTGCTCCACCTAGATAGGACTTTAGTGTCTCCCACGTGGTTGAGCTTAGTATTGTTTGTTATTTCTTTTTATGTTACATTAGTTTTTTTGTAATCCCTGAAGATGTCTAATTGACTGAGACGAAATAAAGGAAGAATTAAGTTCTGTTTTTAATCCTTTCTGAGTGCTGTATACAATCCACTAAGCCTCCAAAATGATGTTCTCACAGCACTTAAGCATCTACACACAGATTCTAATCATTCATGGAGAAGATCTAGCTCGCAAATCCAGACAATAGTAAGTCAAAACTACGACTATCTAGGCAACTAAATAGGCTGGCCTTTTTAAAAAGATGTCAGGATTCAAGAGTAATACCGAACTGTGTTAAGCTAAAGATCAACTTTCACTCCAAAAAAAAAGCCCTAAGCATTTATAACCAAGCCAGCTTAGCACTACTGAGGGAACAAATTCCCCCTACTCGTGCAACCCTGTCTGTGATGAATGCCACCATTGGCTTCTTACAATCCGATCTCTCCGCTGTACTTAACCCTGAACATTGGTCTATTCTTTCTGGCATCTCGGAAGCTTCTGCACAGAAAGAATTTCATAAAATAAACATATCAAGAAATTTAACTATCTTTGTAAAACCAAGCTGCAACCACAAATTCAACAGCTCCAGACAGTAGTTAACTTATAGTCCAAAAGGTTCAACAACGATGCCATCAGTGCCCAAAGCCTCATCCACAATTTCATGGTAGCTCCGAAAGAAGTGCCGGTGCTTAATGTGATGTTCAACGTCGAATGCGGGATCTGTTGCTTAGCGCCGGAGATAGCAAACAACATAAGACTTGATGTCACCAACATCCTTGCCCAGTCTTCGCCTCCAAAAAGTAATGTATCATCCTCCCAAAGCACTGCTCTCATGAAATTACGAAAAGAAAAAAGTATCATCATCACCAAAGCTGATAAGGGTAATGTCACAGTCATTCTTAATGCAATCGAAAAATGGAGATTATCCTCCGAGATCGCTCTACCTACACCCTGCTAAAACACGACTCCACAAAAACACAAGTTAAAAAACTAAAAAACTTACTTAAAAAAGTGACTTACTGGCCCCCGGAAATTACGAAAAAAATCAAACCATTCTGTTCCCGTCACCCCAGAATATACGGTTTACTAAAAATCCGCAAATCCAGTTCCCCCACTAACACCTATAGTAGATGCCACTAACTCATCTTGCTACAAACTGTCAAAACAGCTGGCCAACTCTCTGACCCCCCCCCCCCTCACTGGACTTTCCACATCCTATATAAAAAAACTCTACCCATTTCAAAACCCTCAGAAAATTTAACCTTAAATAACACAGACATATTGGTAAGCTTTGACATCTCCTAATTGTTTACCAATATTCCCTTAATTGATACTTTAGCACTCTTAAAAAACGTTTTTCCTTCTGACATCTTAGATCTCTTTTCCTTTGCCATCTATTCTGGTTATTTTTCTTGCAAGAACAAAATCTATAAGCAGATAGAAGGAACCGCCATGGGTTCCTCCTCTCACCCACCTGCCAATTTTTATATGGAAGATTTGAAAAACAAGCCATAGACTCAGCCCCTCTCAAACCTTCCACCTGGCTAAGATATGTAGATGATGTGTTCTCTATTTGGCCTCATGGCCCAGACACATTAGAAGCCTTCCTCAGTCACCTAAACAGCCTACATCCAAGAATTCAGTTCACAATGGAAAAGGAAAAGAACAATTGCTTAGCCTACTTAGACACCTTAGTTACATGCATCCCCAACGGTATACTTTCCTTCACGGTATATAGAAAACCCATGCACACAGGCAGATACATCCACAAACGCTCCCACCATCTCCCCGCTCAACAATATGGCATTATTAAAATTCTTACCAAGGGACCCACAATCTTTGGTGGAACTGCCCTTACAACTGAGCTTGACCACATACACAAAACTTTCCTCTCGAATGGCTACAGCGATCACAGCATTAGAAAAATAATCAGTTCCTCCCCCATTCTCCAGTCTTCTCTTCAAAAACAGTTTAGAAATGCCATCACCATACCCTACATCTGAAAAAATAGCCAAGATTTTAAAAAAATACAACCTACCCACAGCATTTAAGATCCAGCGCAAACTTGCTACCCTCATCTGCTCTACAAAAGATCAGCTCCTTGCTCTCTCAGTGCCTGGAGTCTATAAAGTACCCTGTTACTGTAAACTGGCGTACTTTGGACAGACAGGCAGATCAGCTACTATCCACCTGGAGGACCATAAGTCATACATCTGCAAGAATGACTATGGTCAGTGAGGCCTGACTGACCATGTCTTGGATACAACCCACAGGATCTCGTGGGAAAAAAAAACCACCATGCTCCACCACAGCAAATTCAAAAGAGAAAGACTATTCCTAGAATCAGCAGCAGCTCTCAGGAATCAACCAAAACTTAACAAATATGGTTGCATTAAGTTTCCTAAGATTTAGGAAACGCTTATCACCAGTGGTTCCATTTTACATTCCAGGCCACCGACAACCGCCCTTAGAGGGTGCTCCACCTAGATAGGACTTTAGTGTCTCCCACGTGGTTGGGCTTAGTATTGTTTGTTATTTTTTTTTATGTTACATTAGTTTTTTTGTAATCCCTGAAGATGTCTTATTGACTGAGATGAAATATAGGAAGAATTAAATTCTTTTTTAATCCTTTCTGAGTGCCGTATACAATCCATTAAGCCTCCAACATGAAAATTACAGAGGTATTTTCCAACTGAGTGTTCCTGCAAGATCTATGCAAGTATAGTTGAGAAACGGTTGAGAAGAATTGTGGAAGAAAAGCTTGGTGAAGAACAAGCTGAATTCAGGCCAAATAGAGGCTGTCATGATCAGATCTTCACTTTACGACAAATAGTTGAGAAAAACAAAGATCTGTTTTTAAGTTTTGTTGATCTGGAAAAGGAATATGACAAGGTGCCAAGAGAGAAACTATTCAATATGCTACAGTTATATGGTGTCAATGGTACATTATATCAAGCAATACTTAGTCTTTATTTGAGTTGTAAGTCAGCAGTTAGAATTGAAGGAAGTACAGGAAGATGGTTTAATGTTAAATCTGGTGTCAGAGAAGGAGATATACATTTATCCCCTCTGTTATTCATTATCTATATGGATCACATTATGAAGGAAAGTGGTATTAAACATGATATCAGAATTGGAGATGTCAATGTCAGCTCTTTGCTTTATGCAGATGATGTTATACTTCTAAATAAATCTGCTATAAGTTTGCAAGATTTCCTGAGTAAATTAAATAACAGTTGTAATAGATTTGGTATGAAGGTCAGCATTAAAAAGACAAAGACAATGAAAATAGGTAGAATCGTTGAAAATATCAACTGTGTTGTGAACGGGGAACCTGTGGAACAAGTAAAACATTTCAGCTACTTAGGCACGATTTTAATTGAAGATGGTAAATTAAATATGGAAATAGATAACAGAATCATCAAAGCTGGTATGGTAGGAAGTCAATTTAATAAATGCATATGGAATAAGAGAGAAATTAGTCTGAACACTAAATTAGCTGTATACAAGACAGTGTTCAAACCAGTTTTAACTTATGGATCTGAGAGCTGGGTCAAAAGTAAAACACTTGACCAAGGACTAGAGACCACAGATATGAGAGTCCTGAGAAAGATTAGAGGCGTGAACAGATGGCATCAATGGCAATTTCATATTAAAAACGAGGATATTAGGAAAGAACTTGACATTGTCAGCATCCAGGAATGTGTTAGCAGAGCTAATCTCAGGTGGTATCAGGTCAGTTAAACAGAATGGGCGAGGAAAGATTAGCAAAAGAAATGTTCTCTGCCAGGTTGGCAGGAAAACGACCCGGAGGAAGATCAAGATATAGATGGATTGATACGGTACAAAATGCCTTAAAAGATAGAAATATAAGATCTGATAATGTTGGAGTCTTGATAAGTAACAGACTGATTTGGAGGAAAATTGTAAATAGGAAGTAGTAATAATGTAAATTTTTCATGTAGTACTATCATATCCTGTACACCCCTTCAGGGTACATGTCGGGAATTTGATGATGATAAACCTATTTGCATATTTACAGTGATTAAGCATTGCTTTAAAAAATTTATTTGTCATTATCTTATAAAAACGTCTCCCAATCTGAAGAAAGTAATGTCTTCCTTAAAAAGTATTACCAAACAACTACAAACTGGAACACTATAAGAAAAAGGTCAATATAAACTTCTTTCTCGATCCTCATCTGCACTACACATGGCACCAATATGCTTATAGGTTTGACCTTTGGCACATGGAAACAAGATTAAAAAAAATGCAGTTTAACAATATGTTTTGTTCAAAACAGCACCACCAACAGCAAATCTAGAATAAACATTATGAGATCATATATTAAAATTTTGCATAAGAAAAAAAAATTATTCACATCATATTTATTTCAATGAATGTTAGTTGAAAACAATATGGTTTTTCATAAATATTTAACAATTTTCAAAATGGGTATTTATTTGAGAAAGTACAAAAATTATTTCTGTAACTGACAAATCAGGTTAGATTGCAAGTAGTCATGTAATTAATGCTTGTGTGAAATTAGCGAATTTTATCTGTTTTCTTGTGTTTTTTCATCAAAAAATTAGAGTATTATAGAGGATTAGTGTAGATTTTCATGTTTTTCGAGTATTAGTATATTTATAACATTTTTATGTGATATTTTCAGCATGGCACCAACGCGACAAACAATGGTGGCAAAGACCACATTGTCCAGTGATTTGAATTTGCGAAATATTATTCAGTGCAGTGTATGCGAAATGTATGCACTAAGAAAATTAAATGAATATGTGCAAGGAAGTTGAAACTGGAAAGAAAACATGTATTATTAAGTGTTTTAAAAGTGAGTGTCAGTTAGGTGATGAAAACGCAACACCGACGATAAGATGGAAAATGATGTTAATAATGCCGAATGTGTGGTCATGAAATAGAGGAGAAGTGGATATCAATAAAGGAATAGTGTGCTTAAATGTTATCCTTCATAGGACAAAGCAGAAAATTGAAAAACTGCAAAAGTGGCAAGAGTTAAGCAGGGCTGAGAAAAGAAAAAAGCAGGTGATCCCAAAAAAACAATAAAGACCAACCGAACAAACAAGAAAACAAGTTAAGGAGAAAATTTAAATGTTGATTTTAACCAGCTATTGGGAATGGTATCTATATTGTGTGTGTGTTTGTGTGAATGTATGGAGTCTAATCAATGCAGTACTTAATAAGAGTATACCAAAATTGTGTTTCCTGGGTGCATAAATTCACAATATTAGTCACACCATCCGGATGCAAAAAGGTAAGTGATTGTCTTGGTTGGTACCAATGATTTGAGAGGCGAGAAGTATTCTAAGAGGGAGGATATAAAGGAGTTGTTAGAAGAGACAAAATTGAAGAGCGAGAAGGTGAAGATTGTAAGTCTCCTACCACACTATGATAGAGGCAAACTGAGGAGGAGGGCATTGATAGCCAATGAGCCTGTACGTAGACTGTATAAAAGGAATGGTTTAGAATTTGTGGATCCGTCTCTGTTTGACAGAAAGAAGGATTTGTACAATGATGTGGATGGACTGCAACAAAATGGTTTTGGTGTTAGATGTATGGAGAAAGCTTTGTTCATCAAGCTTGTTAACATGCAAATTCAGGGATTAAGCAAGGTGGAAGCAACTGAGTGTGTGAAGGCAACCATGAAGCAAGTGAGTGTGAGAATGACGAAGTGACGAATTTAGTCTCTCAAGCAAAAATAGTGAATAGGTTAGTCAATTCAGTAAGTAAAGGTGGGTGGGAGAATAAAGGGATGTTGCTGTTTCTATATACTAATGCCAAAAGTATGAGAAACAAGAGGGACAAATGTTTGGCATTGAGTAGTGCAACCTTGCCAAAAGTTATAGGCATTAGTGAGACTTGGCTAACAGCAGATGATGTAGTTACAGGGATTGAATGTAAAGGGTTTAGTATTTTCAGGGAAGATAGAATAAGGGGAGGAGTACTGTTGATTATAGCAGATGAATTGCAACCAAAAAGAATAGGTGACAGGTTGGAGGGTGACTGTTCATTTGAAGCAATCTGGTGTGAGATTAAGACTAGTAAGACAAAATATACAGTTAGTTGTTGCTATAGACCAGGGAATTCCACAAGATGATCTGGAAGACATGCATCGCCAAGTTAGTACAATAAGTACAGGTTGAGTGATTATTATGGGGGACTTCAACTATGCAGATATAGATTGAAAGGAAGAAAGATCAGATGGCAGAAAGGAAATAGAATTTATACACCTGCTGAGAGATAATTACTTAAGGCAGCATGTGATGGAGGAGACTGGGGGTGGGAGAGTATTGAACCTGGTCATAGGATCAGAAGAGCTATCCATAACCAAGTTGACAACATAGCCTCCAATTGGTGAAAGTGATGACCATGCGGTCTTGACTTGGGAAATATTCTATCAATAAAGGGTTTTTGTGGAAGTAAAAGGCAGGTGATTATGACATGCTTAGGAAGAAGCTTAAATCTGTAACGGCATAAAACACTGCAAGGCAAGCGTGTTAGTAGTGCATGGGATATAGTTATGGGTCATCTAGAGGAAGCATTATTAAATTGTATACCTTGGGTAAGGAGGGTTAATCGGGTGGGAGTTAGATGGATGAGTAATATCATTAAGCACAAGCTGCAGAAGGTATATAAAGAGAAAGGTGACCAGCAAACTCAGGAACAGTACAAGGTCCAGGCAAGAAAGGTGACCACAATGGCAAGGAAGGCAAAATCAGATTATGAGAAGAATTTAGCCGAGCAGGACAAAGGAAATTGCAAAGAGTGCTTTTGTTATGTGGCAAGTAAGAGGAAGAATGACAATGGAAGATTAACCTTAATGAGTAATGATGGTCATGAGGAGATGGAAGCAGATGAAATAGTTGAGTTACTGATTGAGCACTTTGCAAGCATATATCTTCTTAGTGAGGTTACTGCTTTAACCTATGTGACAGACACCAATGTGAGAACAGAGGTGGATGAATTCGAGGTCCTTATATCATCACAGAAACTCAGTGTAAATGCAGCTGTGGGATTAGATGGGATATCAGCTAGGATTTTGAGAGAATGTGCAAGAGAAATGGCAATGCCTTTGACTAAGCTGTTTATTTTAAGTTTCAGCTCTGGTAGAGTTCCAAGAGAGTGGAAAGAGGGCAAAATTATTCCTTTGCATAAAGGAGGTTCTAAGACAACAGTATCTAAGACAAAAGTATTAGAAATATTGGTAAAAAAAAAAGAGAATTAAAGAATGGGTAGATAAAAATACGATACTGTATGAGGGTCAACATGGGTTTGTGAAGGGTTGATCATACCTTAGTAATTTACTAACTTTTTTTAATAGAGTAACAGCTGAGTTGGATAAAGGAAATGACTACACGATGATTTTTCTGGATTTTGCAAAGGCATTTGACAGAATACCACATGGAACACTCACGCAAATAAGAACAAATGGGGATGGATATGACACTGGTTAAGTGGATAAGAGGGTGGCTGCTAGACAGATATCAAAAAGTGGAAAATGGGGGGGGGGGGGGGGCAGAATGAGGCGAAAGCAGGTGACTAGTGGTGCGTCACATGGTTCAGTGCTGGGACCATTGCTGTTTAATTTGTACATAAATGATATAGGAAATAACCTGAAAGGAAATATTCAATTGTTTGCTGATGATGCAAAATTAGATAGAGTATAGTTAATCAAGGCGATGTGGAAAGCTTGCAGGACAATTTAAATAGGCTGCCAGTATGGAAAAGTTAATGGGTATCAGTTTAATGTTAAGAAATATAAAGTTATGCACTTTGGGATAAATAGATGAAACTAGAGATTTAGGAGTGGTGGCAGACAGAGAGTTAAAGTATAGAGGACATATTGCTAAGGTAGCACACTTGGTTATTGAAGAACACATTAACAAGTAGAGATAAGGAAGTTGTAATTTCTTTTTATAAGGCCTTGATATGCCCACATCTGGATTACTGTGCTCAAGTCTGGTAATTTGGGTTTCTTGGTGATGTGGAAACGGTGGAGAGGATTCAGGTGCAAGTGACCAAGATGATGAGTGGCCTGTGAAATGTGCCATTTGAGGATAGATTGAAGGTGTGTGGATTGCAGAAGTTGGTTGATAGGAGAAAAAGAGGAGATATGATAGAAACATTTAAGTTGCTTAAAGGATTTTATAGGATGGATGCAGGGGAAATGTTTCAGCATTTGGCTAGAGGGACCAGAACAAGGGGTCATCCCTGAAAGTTGAATAAGGTATGGTCAATAGGAGTATGAAGACTAGATTTTTTGCTTGGAGAGTTGTGAATGGGTGGAATGGGTTGCCACAGTCAGTTGTGAGTGCTTTGTCAGTTAATGGATTCAAGGAGAGGTATGATAGATTGTATGGATAGATTGGGTCTCCCGTGATGAGTCTTCAGACTCCATGGAGGTGCCCGGATAATAATAATAATAATAACAATATTTTCAGAAAAATGAAAATACCTAAACACCTTGTTCTATAGCACTGATATGAAGAATAAAAGCAAATATTACCATTAGTACATAAATTTATTTCTAAGACTTATCTGATGTTGTTTTTGAAATAGATGCAATTTATATATTTTATTTTCATACGTGTGAAATTCATTTTTTATATCTCTTGCAAACAAACAAGCTAAATAAAATGTAAAGAAGACATTAAAATATTGAAGATAATTTCTGAATAGGAAATTATCTTCAATATTTTACATAAAACAGTATAAAGTCAAGTAGACTCAACAGTTGCTCTGCTATAGTATTAATGTTAATGGCACTACATCATTAAGGGATTAACTGCAGAGTAGTGTAATTACATCATGCAAAAATCAAAGCTGCTGATATTTTTATTCTTGAAAAATCATAAGGCGGGTTCATGTAATTGATTCACTTAAATCAGTAAGGGGGGGGGGGGTTAAACAATGAAAATATGTGTGTGTAGAGGCTTAAATGCTGTGAGGACATCATGTTGGAGGATTAATGGATTGTATCCATTAAGCATTTACGACTATCTAGGCAACTAAATAGGCTGGCCTTTTAAAAAATATGTTGGGATACAAGAGTAATACCGAACTGTGTTAAGCTAAAGATCAACTTTCACTCCAAAAAAGCCCTCCACATTTATAACCGTGCCAGTTTGGCACTACTGAGGGAACAAATCACCGCTACACGTGCCACCCTCTCTGAGACGAATGCTGCCATTAGCTCCTTACAATCGGAGCTCTCCGCTGTACTTAACCCTGAACTTTGGTCTGTTCTCTCTGGCATCTCGGAAACTTCCGCACAGATAGAATTTCATAAAATAAACATACCAAGAAATTTAACTACCTTTGTAAAGCCAAGCCGCAACAGCAAGTTCAACAGATCCAGACAGTAGTTAACTTATCGTCCAAAAGGTTCTACAACGATGCCTTCAGTGCCCTAGGCCTCGGGCACAATTTCAGGGTCGCTCCGAAAGAAGTGCCGGTGCTTAATGTGATGTTCACCGTCGAACGCGGGATCTGTCGCTTAGCGCCGGAGATAGCAAACAACATCAGACTTGATGTCACCAACATCCTTGCCCAGTCTTCGCCTCGAAAAAGTAATGTATCGTCCTCCCAACGCACTGCTCTCATGAAATTACGAAAAGAAAAAAGTATCGTCACCACCAGAGCTGATAAGGGTAATGCCACAGTTGTTCTTAATGCCACAGAATACAATCGAAAAATGGAGATTATCCTCCAAGATCGCTCTACCTACACCCCGCTAGAACACGATCCCACAAAAACACAAGTTAAAAAACTTACTTAAAAAAAGTGTCTTCCTGGCCCCCGGATATCACGAAAAAACTCAAACCTTTCTGTCACCCCCCCCTCCACCCCGAATATATGGTATACCAAAAATCCACAAACCCAATTCCCCACTAAGACCTATAGTAGATGCCACTAACACACCTTCCTACAAATTGTCAAAACAGTTGGCCAACTTTCTGATTCCTCCCTCCCCACCGGACTTTCCACATCCTATATAAAAAACTGTACCCATTTCAAAACCCTCATAGAAAATTTAACCTTAAATAACACAGACATGTTGGTAAGCTTTGACATCTCCTCATCGTTTACCAATTGTTGAAAAAAATTGACAAACAGATAGAGGGAACCGCCATGGGTTCCCCCCCGCTCATCCCCCTTCTGCTAATTTTTATATGGAAGATTTTGAAAAAATGAGCCATAAACTCAGCCCCTCTCAAACTTTCTATCTGACTAAGATATGTAGATGATGTGTTCTTTATTTGGTCTCATGGCCCAGACACATTAGACTCCTTCCTCAGTCACCTAAACAGCCTACATCCAAGAATCCAGTTCACGATGGAAAAGGAAAAGAATAATCGTTTACCCTTCCTAGACACCTTAGTTACGCTTCCTACACGCCTTCCCAACGGTACACTTTCCTTCACGGTATATAGAAAACCCACACACACAGGCAAATACATTCATAAACTCTCCCACCATCACCCAGCTCAACAATATGGCATTATTAAAACTCTTACCAAGAGAGCCCACAATCTTTGGAGGAACCACCCTTAATACTGAGCTTGACCACATACACAACACTTTCCTCTCTAATGGCTACAGCGATCACAGCATTAAAAAAATAATCAGGTCCTCCCCCATTCCCTGGTCTTCTCTCCAGAAAGAGTTTAGAAATGTCGTCACCATACCCTACATCCGTAGCACATCCGAAAAAATAGCCAAGATTTTAAAAAAGTACAACCAACACACAGCATTTAAGCCCCACCACAAACTTGCTACCCTAGCCGCTCTACAAAAGATCAGCTCCCTCCTCTCTCAGTGCCTGGAGTCTATAAAGTACCCTGTTCCTGTAAACTGGCATACTTTGGACAGACAGGCAGATCAGCTACTATCTGCCTGGAGGAACATAAGTCATACATCTGCAAGCACGACTATGGTCAGTCAGGCCTGATTGACCATGTCTTGGATACAACCCACAGGATCTCATGGGAAAAAACCACCATGCTCCACCACAGCAAATTCAAAACAGAAAGACTATTCTTAGAATCAGCAGCAGCTCTCAGGAATCAACCAAATCTTAAATATGGTTGCATTAAGCTTCCTAAGATTTGGGAAATGCTTACCACGAGATGTCCCACTTTACATTCCAGGCCACCTACAACTACTCTTAGAGGGTGCTCCACCTAGATAGGACTTGAGTGTCACCCACGTGGTTGGGCTTAGTATTGTTTGTTATTTGTATTTATGTTACATTAGTTTTTTTGTAATCCCTGAAGATGTCTGATTGACTGAGATGAAATATAGGAAGAATTAAATTCTGTTTTAATCCTTTCTGAGTGCTGTATACAATCCATTAAGCCTCCAACATAATGACAATATGCAATTATTAATTTATTGATAGCTACAAAAATCAGAATTTTATTACATGTTAGCAGTGACTTATTTTTCATTTTTTTTTTTCATTCTATTCCTTAACAAATAATCACAGCATTATCAGTTACATTCTTAAAATCAATAGCAATAAACTATTCTATTAATTTATTACTATTCTATTCTGAATAAATACAGATATCTCTTAAAATATGTAAACAAGTTGGCTTATTAGAGGCACAACATTAGGGAATTAACTTTAATACTTAAAAGAAACACTATATACACACACACATTCTTACAGGGGCACAAACATAAATTTTACCCTAATGGAGATTCTCCTAGTTCTCCTTGAAACAACGGTGTTTCACTTGTGACTTCCACATCCTGCCTACATTAAAAAAATAAAATCATAATTAATTAGATATAAAAAATAACAAAATAAAAAAAAGTGAAATTTTCATATCAAAAATAAAACAAAAATAACCTATCTTAGTACAGAATTTCATTCCCAGATAGGTTAATACTGACTAATTTAATTAATCTATGATATTCCTTAACAAATGATCACAATATTACTAGCTAGATTATTAAAATTAAATGTTAATAACCATTCTCATTTTGGACTGGTCATGTAATTTGTGTATTATTTTAGTGAATAAAGAAATATTTAGGAAAAGGACTGAAAATAAACTGAAAATGTCAGACAAGAATATATATTGGATGTGGACATGAAAGCAGAGTTGCTTTCATGTCCAAGCAACTCCCTTATGAGTTGCTTGGACTCCCTCCAAGTTGTTTGGAGGGAGACCAAGGAAAGAAAAGGAAAGATGGTGATGTGAAAGACGTATCGAATGATTCGTGAGTGGCTCTCTATGGAGATTCCGTTATTAGAGGTGTGGTGAATGAGAAGATGCATAAGATTTGTTTTCCTGGTGGAAGAATGGAGAGAGTGATTGAAGCGTTGGACATGAGGAATAAGAAAGCACAAGAGTTGATGGTTGTAGTAGGAACAAATGATTTGGATGGGAACAAGGAAAATGACAGATTGGATAAAAGGAGATTATTAAGGAGAGTAAAAGATAACAGTGTAATAGGAAAGGTAGTCAGTGTGTTGCCAAGGTATGATAGTGATGAATTGAGGAGGCGAGCAAGGATAATGAATGATATGTTACAGCGGTTACGAGAGGAGAATGGAGTGCATTTTGGGAATGTGTGGGATGAATTTGAGGGATGGATTGAATTGTATAAAGAAGATGGGCTTTAAATGGTTTTGGTGTGAGTCAGCTGGAGAGGTAATGACTGCAATGAATAGATCTGAGGTGGTGTGCAAAGTGATATGAAAGAGCAAAAAAGCAGAGTAGGGAGAGGTATTTGCTCACTTGCAAATGGAGAGGTCAATATCATGAATGAAGTAAATGAGAGAGTGGAGGTACAACACAAAAGGGGAAATGGGGGAGGGAGACATTTATGAAACATGCAGATGCTGAATTCAGAGGTGAATGTGTGAGCAGGCAAACACAGATTGAGATGGCCCGGGATGAGTGGGGAGAATTTAGGTGCGAGGAAAGTTGTAGAATTGGTGGTAATATAGAGGAAGTGACTGGGAAATTTATTGAAGAATCACATTGTAGGAGTGATGTTCGTAGGACTTGTAGAAGCAATAATAATTTCTTATGTTTATTCACTAATGCTAGAAATATCATGAATGAAGTAAATGAGAGAGTGGAGGTACAACACAAAAGGGGAAATGGGGGAGGGAGACATTTATGAAACATGCAGATGCTGAATTCAGAGGTGAATGTGTGAGCAGGCAAACACAGATTGAGATGGCCCGGGATGAGTGGGGAGAATTTAGGTGCGAGGAAAGTTGTAGAATTGGTGGTAATATAGAGGAAGTGACTGGGAAATTTATTGAAGAATCACATTGTAGGAGTGATGTTCGTAGGACTTGTAGAAGCAATAATAATTTCTTATGTTTATTCACTAATGCTAGAAATATTCGAAATAAGGGGAACGAAATTGTTGCTTTGCTTGAGTTTATTCGCCCCAAAATTGTTGGTATAAGTGAGACGTGGGTAGATGACAATGACATCCTGACAGGAATAGAGATGAACGGATATGATATTTTTCGTGAAGATAGACAGAGAAGAAAGGGAGGAGGAGAAGTACTGTTAATGGTAGCAGATGAGTTGTGCCTTATCTAATGTGGATTTGCAAGTTACAAATAGTGGCTATGGTTTTGAGGCACGGTATGGTGTGAGGTAGAAGTAAACAGGATGAAATATTTAGTTGGGTGTTGCTATAGACCTGGTAATATGGAGGGTAATGAGAATGAAATGTATAGGCAAATTGGCCTAGCTAGCAAGAAACAGGTGATCATTATGGGCGACTTTAATTATGGTAATATAGACTTGAAGCAAGAGACTGCATCTGAGGGTAAAGAAAATGAATTTTTGGAGTTTTTGAAAGACAATTACCTTAGGCAGCATGTAATGGAGGACACACGAGTATTGGATTTGTTCATCTCATCAGATGATGTTATTCTTCCACCAGTTGGTGGAAGAATAACATCCAAATGGAGAAATCTTCCACCAGTTGGTGAGAGTGACCATGAGGTGATTACTTGCAGGGTGACCAGTCATGCGAGGATGTCTGTTAGAAAGGGATATATGTGGAATTATAAGACTGGTAATTATGAAAAGCTCAGGAAACAGCTTGCAATAATAAATTGGAAAGAGGAACTGGATGGAAAGGATATCAAATGCTGCTTGGGCCATACTCAAGAACTATTTGGTGGAGGCAATATCAGAGTGCATTCCAAAGGTTAAGAGGGTAAATAGAGTAGGAGTAAAATGGATGAATCAAGAGATAAGGTATGCAATCTGGAAGAAGAAGGTGTTATGGAAAAAACGCAAAATGAATATTTACAACAACCAGTTGCAGGAGAAGTACAAAGAGCAGGCGAGGAAGGTGACTAGCTTGATAAGGATAGCAAAATTGTAGTATGAGCAGCAGTTAGCTAAAGCAGCCAAAAAAAAAAATCCTAAGGAGTTTTTTCGATATGTGGCCAGTAGAAGAAAGAATGATTACGGTAAGATGGGATTGACTGGTGAAAACAGAGGAATGATAACCACTGTGGAGGATATAGCTGAGATATTTAGTGAGCAATTTATAAAGGTATTTCATTCTTGTGAATGTGACATCATGCAGAACTTGGAAGCACTGGGAAAGAAGGAGGAGGAACTATTAGTAAGTGAACAGGAAGTATACGAGGAATTGAATAATAGACTTGATGTAAATAAGGCTGTGGGACTCGATGCTATTTCACCAAGTGTTTTGAGGGAATATACCACAGAGTTAGCAACAGCTTTCGCATATCTTTTCAACATGAGTCTCTCACTGGTTCAAGTTCCAAAAGAGTGGAAAGAGGGTAAAATGTTCCAATTCATAAGGGAGGTGATAAGAGTAAGGCTTTGAATTATAGACCAGTCTGTGTGCTGGAGTTGTGGTTAAGGTATTAGAGAAGTTAGTTAGGACTAAGATTCAGAATTGGGTTGACAACAGAAAAATACTCTTTGGTGGTCAGGACGGATTTACTAAAGGAAGATTGTGCTTTAGCAATATGCTTACTTTTTATAATAAAGTGACAAATGTGTTGGATATACAGTGGTATATTTAGATTTTGCAAAGGCGTTTGATAAATTGCCACATGACAAGCTGGTAATTAAATTGGAACGGATGGGGCTGAACAGTAGATTAGTTCGCTGGATTGGAGATTGGATGTTTGATAGGTATCAGCGAGTTGTCTATGGAGGAGCGATGTCCCAGAAGAGGAAAGTTACTAGTGGTGTACACCTCAAGGGTCTGTTTTGGATCGATTGCTGTTTAATTTGTATGTAAATGATATTTGGAGAGGTCTGAATGGTGATATGCAGTTGTTTGCAGATGATGCAAAGTTGGAGAGAGTTATCAGGAGTAGAGCAGATGCTGTAGCTTTGCAAGAGGACTTGAATAGACTGGTTGAATGGGTAAATGAGTACGGATGTCAATTCAATGTTTCAAAGTGTAAGATTTTGAAATTTGGAAAGCAGAGATGGGATGTAAAGTACACAATCGATGGAAATATCTTGGAAGAGGTAGAGGAGATGAGAGATCTGGGAGTGATTATAGACAAGGACCTAAAATTTCAGAGATACATTACTAAAATTGTGAAGACAACAGATAAAGGAGACAGTGGATTATGGGAATGATGCAGAGACTTGTAGACACTGACTTGTAGAAGTAAGGATGTCATGGTTCCTTTGTATAAGGCTTTGATCAGGCCACATATGGATTACTGTGCACAGATCTGGTCACCTAGTTTTCAAAAAGATGAAGATGCGTTGAAAAAGGTTCAGAGGCGATTGACTAAGGTGGTTTTTGGTCTCTGGAATGTAGAGTAAGAAGACAGATTGACAAAATGCAATTTGCAGAAATTGGTGGATAGGAGGAGGAAGGGGATATGATCGAGACATAAAAGCTGTTAAGAGGTTATTACCAGATTAATGTCGGGGAGGTTTTGCACAGAATGGGTAAAGATAGCAGGAGAACAAGAGGTCATCCCTGGAAGCTGTATAAGGAGGGTGTGAGCAAGGGAATGAGGAGCAGGTTTTTTGCATGGAGTGGCGAGTGATCGGAATGCATTGCCCGAGAGTGTGGTGAGCACAGAGACAGTGAATATATTTAAGGCATGGTATGATAAACTGTGTGTATAACAGTGGACCTCCCACGATGAGTCTTTGACTCCATGGAGGTTTTTATAATAATAATAATAAACATTTTATAACTCAAATGTGTTTCTTCCCATCTATCTATAGGCCGTGTAACTGAAATTACTATATATATATATATTTCACATGATTAATTCTTTAGGTTAGGATATTTTGGATTTATGGTTGAAGCAAATCAGGCTATGAGGCCAGTGTATTATATCGCTTAACTGCATGTGTTCTTATGACCATTTGACCATTTTTGCAGGATGAAAAACCCTGAGATTGGATTACTCACCTTCAGGTGAAAAGCTCTGATAAAGGTTATTCACCTCACAGACAGGATTCGAACCTAGGTCTTTCCAACACAAGTACATCGTCAAAATCAACTGGGCTACAAAATCTCTGATTCATTCTGGAACTGTGCAATAAGATGATGAAGATATAAGAGAAAAAAAAAAAAAAGTGTAACAGAACTTGGTTCTTGAAGTTATAATAAAGATGAAATAAGGGCTGATTTTGAGCAGTTTAAGCTGCTGTTGACCAAGTTGAGGTATATTACACAGTTAACTAATATTTGAGCCACTAATAGTTAGGCAATGTTAACATAATGCCTATCTCACCCATGCTAATCCCACTTATCTGTGGGGTGGCATATTTCATAAATGAGGCTCTGAAAGGACACCTTGAAAGCTTACATTCTTATATTGAAGAAAATCTTTTCATGTTTGGTAACAGAAGAGTCTAAGGAGGAGAGAGGAACACATTACAGTCCTATCCAGCTGTTTGTATATTAAGGAAAGGAAAAATATAAAAACAGCTGGATGGAACTGTAATGAATTTCCTTCTCCCCCAAAGCTAATTTAATGTGGAATATTTTGAAAATGCATCCAACAGAGCATTGCTTAAATCAATAGTTTGGCTGCACTATATTGATGATTTTCTATACGGCCTCATGGTCCAGATACATTAGACACATTTTTAGTGCATCTTAACAGCCAAGATCCTAAAATAAATTTCACTATAGAAAAATAAAATACCAATTATCTCCCCCTTTCTAGATACATTAGTGGCATGAATTCCTGAAGTCTCATTATCCTTTTCCATTTAAAGAAAATCTACTTGTACAGAAAGCTATTTACATAAGCAATCACACCACCCTTCCTTTCTAACAGCATGGCATCCTCAAAACACTTGCTCATTGAGTCAGGGATATTTGTGCAAATGACACAGCCCTTGAAACGGACCTCAGGGATATTCGCAACATCTTTTTTAGCCAATGGCTACAGCCTGTAGCAAAGATGGCAGCAACAAAAGTCAATGACAAACGAGCAACTTGTGTATCACCAGTGCAGAGCTGTTGATCAGCAAAAAACCCACAAAGTACAATAGCTGAAAAGCTTACGTCACTGATTTAAAAAAAAAACGGTATTTTCTGCGAGTTCTGTTGCCACTAGCTGCACACATCCTGTGCAAAAATAGATCAACATGCGCATAAACTATTTATTGACCTCAACCAGCCCTCTTTCTGTTCGCTGTGCCTCCCTTCTGTAAAACAACTCTTGAATTTAGGCAAATGAGTCAAAAACTTCAAACAGCATCAATGCTACGAACGAAACTTTTTCCTCCAAAATTTGAGCAGCAGAAGCTAAGTCTGAACTAGCTGATGATCAGTGCCACAGTGTGAATTTACCTTTGCCAGCGAATGAACTCTGTGACCTAATCGCATCAACAGTACTAATCGGAATAAAAAAAAAAATAAATAAATAAAAAAAAGCAGTCATTTTAGACCTTCCGATGGAAAGGAAAATCATTAAAATACGATAACAAACTAGCAGAGGAATGCAACATTGATTCTAAAAATATCATCAGATGCCATCGTTTTCGAGCCAGAAATAAAAGAAAGGAAAGAATGAACTTTCCATGCCTCGTAAAAGTGACTTGTGACACACCAACAAGTACATCTAAATTAATACCATCGATTAAACCAAGTCCAAAGACACTAGTCCCCAATCATCATACGTGATTGACCAGACCTAACATTTGCCTGGAGGGAACAAGGATGCCATCTTCTAAGAGAACTTGAAGAAACACTGAAATAAAGATATTCAGTTGGATCATTGACTACATACAAGTTAAAATAGTGCAAAAATCAAGTGATGTCACTAGTAGATACCAGTATACAGGCACTGCATAGGAAACGTGCAAGACCCTTGCAGTAAAATATATACCTCACAAAACCACTCTCCAACCATGCACATCCACTTCACTAACATCCGTGGTCTAAACTCCAACCTTAATAGTGTCCACTACCACCTTCAGTCTACCAGACCCCACCAACTCTTTATGGCAGAAACTCAAATCTCACCTCCCACCAGCGCTACTACTCATTTTAACTTTCAAACTATACATGTGTATGCACAGACCTTGTGCTACCCATGGGTCCTTTCAACCCAAGGGTGGCGTCTGTGCATACATCTGCTCTGACATACCTTGCCAGAGAGCATCCAACCTAGAATTTCCCAACTTTGTCCTACTTTGGATGAAAATATCCCTTCCCCACTCAGTCAAATTCATTTGCTGTCCTATCACTCTTCAAATGCCACCAACCACTCTGAGCTCTTTAATTTCCTCTCCATAAAAATTTATTTTCTCCAGTCACACTTCCCTTACGGTGAAATCATCCTCCTAGGAAATTTTAATATCCACAACACCAACTGGCTTTCCTCCTCTAGTTGTACAGATCTAGCATGCAGAGATGCTGAAACATTTGCCATCACTAATGATCTTACACAGATTGTTCACATGACCACCAGAATACCATATATTTCTGGTGGTAATTCTGAACCACTCTCCAAACAGCCAAGATCTCTTCCTCACCAATGACCCTTTCAAATATACAGTGAATGTAGTGAGCTCCCTTAGGTAATTCCAAAGAAAAGGTAATTCGAAACAATCTAGTGCTCGTCTCCTCCCCCATTCAACAATGCTTACACAGCCACTCCCATACAAGAGTAGTTTGGGATTATAACAGTGTGAAGTAGGACAGCGTCCAAGACTTCTATGCCTCATTCCCATGGTTGGACTATAGCTTCCGTCCTTCCAACGCAAACACATGCAACAAACTTATCACCAAAGTAATCCTCACCAGCATGGAAACATACATTCCCCACACTACTGTGAACTGCCATTCCCTAAACGTGTGGACAGACTTATGTGTTCGTCGAACATGTTGTTTATTATTTTAACGGTATAATAGAACACAGAAACTAAGTAAATAATTAATTTATTAACTTGATGCTGATATTTCGCTGGTATTATAACCAGCATCTTCAGAGCACAAAAACACTGTTTGTCACAATAAGCGAGACTAAAACAACATGGTGTACTTAAACAAAATTGTAGCAGCAACACAAAGACTAAAGCCCTGATTTGGGCGCCCTCTATCTGAAAAAAAAACAAAAAAACTATCATATATTACTAGAGTCCTAGAAAAGTGCTAGTTTTTTCTTAATATGACTGTCTCCCAGATCTTCGGCAAGTTAATACAGCCATATTTGTTGAGATTTAGAGTGTGTTTTAAGGCTACTGTCACGTCTAAGAACAATCTCTCTGATTTATACGGGTTTCTGTGTAGTACTTTTGTGTTTTTCCAGTTGATCCTGTGTGCAGGGGTATCCAGAGCATGGTCTGCTAGGCCCGACTTCCCATAATGATAATTCCGGATGTATCGTTTATGTTCACTGTCCTTGGGTGAGCAGATGAGGGTGGCTAATTTGCTACATGGTCTGAATGTAGTGCGTAGTTTATGTTTATTGAGAATTCTTGAGATCTTTTCGGATGTGCCTTTAATGTAAGGGATGGTGGGAGGGGTTTCTTAGGAGTGTTTAGTATTTTGTTTATTTTATGTGGATTGTAGCTGTTGGCCAAGAAGGTGTGGCGTAAGTGAGTCAGTTCAGCAGTAAGAGCCTTGTCATTGGAGCCATCTGAGAGACGTGTGATGAGTGTATCCAGGAAGGGCAGACAGTTGTTGGCTTCCAGTTCCATAGTAAAGTGGATTTTTGGATGTTGGTTATTTAAATGTGCTAAGAATGTTTTCAATGTCTCAGGGCCATGTGGCCAAATAGCAAGCACATCATCAACATAGCGTAGCCAAAGTGTTGGTTTGAGAGTGGCTGTATTGATTGCTTGTTTTTCCAGGTGTTCTATGTAAAAGTTGGCTAGGGGGGGAAAGGGGGGAGCCCATGGCTGTCCCATCAATTTGTTTGTATATGTTCCCTTTCCATGTGAAATATCCTGCATGTATTGTGAATTTGAATAGTTCAAATATATCAGGGGGGAAGTGTGACTTCAGTAGATTGAGGGTTTCTATTAGTGGTACATTTGTGAATAGTGAAGTGATGTCAAAGCTTACTATTAAGTCTGAGCTTTTTAGGGTAAGGTGTTGTAAGATGCTTTTTAGGTGTGCTGAATTTTTGTCAAAGGAGGGAGAATTGTTAGTGAGAGTGGCTAGTAGCTTCGCTAAATGTCTAGCCAGTTTGTATGTGGGACTATTTATATTGTCCACAATTGGGTGTAGGGGTGTGCCTGGTTTGTGAATTTTTGGTGATCCATAGATCCTCGGTGTTTTAACATGGAAGGATTTGAGTTTGTTAACTGTGTCTTTGGGCAAGGAAGTGACTTTTTTTAATAATTTTCGTGCCTTATTCTTTTGTGTGTTGGTGGGATTGCGATCTATAATTTTGTATGTTGACTGATCTTATAATAGTGTGTGCATTTTGTTTTCATATTCAGTTGTGTCCATCACCACGGTTGCATTTCCTTTGTCTGCTTTTGTTATGGTAATCTGGCTGTTGTTGTGTAGCTCTTTTATAGCAATGAATTCCTTATGTGGGATATTATTTTTGGGAGGCTTGGACTTGATTAGGATGTTGGCCACATCTAAACGTATGTTGTTAGCTATTGTTGGAGGCAGGTCGTATATTCCTCGTTCGATGGACACCATTATTTCGGCTTTTGGAACTTGCTTGGGAGTTATGGCAAAGTTGTGCCCTCGACTTAAAGCAGTCGTGGCCTCTTTGCTTAAGGTGAGTGACGATAGATTCACGACGACGAGGTCTTGTTGTAATTGCGGTCATTGTATGGTGTTCCGTTGTAAAGCCCAACGCATCTATAAACGAGCGAGTGTAGCACTGTTACGGGAACAGATTAACACCACTCGCCGGGAATTAGCACAAGCAAATACAACCATCAGCGCATTACAAGAATCACTGCATAATATTCTAAATACGGAACTTTGGCAGATCTTAGAGAACATCACCGATGCAACGGCAAAAAAAGAATTCGACAGAGTCAAAAACCGGCACCAAAATAAGTTCGAAAATCTACAACAACGGAACACCATACAACGACCGCAATTACAACAAGACCTCGTCGTCGTGAATCTATCATCACTCACCTTAAGCAAAGAGGCCACGACTGCTTTAAGTCAAGGGCACAACTTTGCCATAACTCCCAAGCAAGTTCCAAAAGCCGAAATAATGGCGTCCATCGAACGAGGAATATACGACCTGCCTCCAACAATAGCTAACAACATACGTTTAGATGTGGCCAACATCCTAATCAAGTCCAAGCCTCCCAAAAATAATATCCCACATAAGGAATTCATTGATATAAAAGAGCTACACAACAACAGCCAGATTACCATAACAAAAGCAGACAAAGGAAATGCAACCGTGGTGATGGACACAACTGAATATGAAAACAAAATGCACACACTATTACAAGATCAGTCAACATACAAAATTATAGATCGCAATCCCACCAACACACAAAAGAATAAGGCACGAAAATTATTAAAAAAAGTCACTTCCTGGCCGAAAGACACAGTTAACAAACTCAAACCCTTCCATGTTAAAACACCGAGGATCTATGGATCACCAAAAATTCACAAACCAGGCACACCCCTACGCCCAATTGTGGACAGTATAAATAGTCCCATATACAAACTGGCTAGACATTTAGCGAAGCTACTAGCCACTCTCACTAACAATTCTCCCTCCTTTGTCAAAAATTCAGCACACCTAAAAAAGCATCTTACAACACCTTACCTTAAAAAGCTTAGACTTAATAGTAAGCTTTGACATCACTTCACTATTCACAAATGTACCACTAATAGAAACCCTCAATCTACTGAAGTCACACTTCCCCCCTGATATATTTGAACTATTCAAATTCACAATACATGCAGGATATTTCACATGGAAAGGGAAAATATACAAACAAATTGATGGGACAGCCATGGGCTCCCCCCCTAGCCAACTTTTACATAGAACACCTGGAAAAACAAGCAATCAATACAGCCACTCTCAAACCAACACTTTGGCTACGCTATGTTGATGATGTGCTTGCTATTTGAATGATATAATCACGTAATCACAAGAAAGATATTTATTTAACCAAATATTTCGGTCTGGAAATAGCAGACCATCGTCGGTGGTATTACAAGAAAAAGTCCTCTTCACATCTAGTTTCCCTCTACCATCTTTTTGGGTAAGATATATAGATGACATATTTGCTATTTGGCCTCACAGTAAAAACACTTTATCTTCCTTTTTAAACAGTATTAATTCCTTACATCATCGCATAAAGTTTACTATGGAATTAGAAGAAAACAACCAGTTATCTTTTTTAGACGTTCTCCTCATCCGATCATCTTCAAATATTCTTACAACTACAGTATACAGGAAACCAACATTCACAGGTCGTTATATTCTGAAAGAATCAGCCCATCATCCATGTCATAAAACAGGAATTATAAAATGTCTCATCAAAAGAGCCAAAACTAATTGTTCTACTTTTGATTATCTACAGAAAGAACTTTCTACTATCCAGCAACACATGAAACTCAATGGCTTTTCTGAAAAAAGTATTCAACGTCTTCTTACATCTTATAATCCTCCACAAAACAACAAAGATTCAATACGTCGAGTACCTATTCCTTATATCTCCGGTATTTCAGAACCTATCGCAAGAATTTTAAAGAAATATGATTTAACAGCTACGTATTCTCCTATTAACAAATTGTCTTCTCAATTTCCTTCTCCTAAAGACAAACGCTCAACTTTATCTCTTCCTGGAGTTTATCAAATTCCTTGCAACTGTGATCTCTCTTACTTTGGACAGACTGGACGTTCTCTTGAAAAAAGAATCCAAGAACATCAATCATCCATTCTTCACAATAAACCTGAAAAGTCTGGTTTGGCTCAACACGGGATTGAAACTGACCACAGCATCCTTTGGTCCAAAACGCGCCTCTTACATAGATCCCGTTATAGGTTCGAACGTTTGTTCAAGGAAAGCGTGGAGGCCTTGCTCCATCATCCCAACCTGAATCGTAATGACTGCATATCTATATCAAAAATCTGGGAAAGCCTAATCAAGATTACTCATTAATTTTTTTTTTTTTTTTTTTTTTTTTTTTTTTTTAATAGCAAATTCAATCATGTTTCTACTTCAAAATATTTCGTTTCATACTTAGTGATATAACATCACGCGGCATGTTCTAATTTCAACGATCTATTGTTAGTATTCTAGCTTGTATATTTTTTAAACTGTTCTTGTAATACCACCGACGATGGTCTGCTATTTCCAGACCGAAATATTTGGTTAAATAAATATCTTTCTTGTGATTACGTGATTATATCATTCAGTCTTATGTCGCAAGTATCCTTAAAACAACAAATGCTTGCTATTTGGCCACATGGCCCTGAGACATTGAAAACATTCTTAGCACATTTAAATAACCAACATACAAAAATCCACTTTACTATGGAACTGGAAGCCAACAACTGTCTGCCCTTCCTGGATACACTCATCACACGTCTCTCAGATGGCTCCTTATCATTTTCAGTTTATAGAAAACCCACACATACAGGCAGATACTTACACAAACAATCACACCATCATCCTTCTCAACAATATGGCATATTAAAAACGCTAACCCATAGAGCGAGAGCAATCTGTTCCATGTTCCAATGACAAGGCTCTTACTGCTGAACTGACTCACTTACGCCACACCTTCTTGGCCAAAGGCTACAATCCACATAAAATAAACAAAATACTAAACACTCCTAAGAAACCCCTCCCACCATCCCTTACATTAAAGGCACATCCGAAAAGATCTCAAGAATTCTCAATAAACATAAACTACGCACTACATATTCAGACCATGTAGCAAATTAGCCACCCTCATCCGCTCACCCAAGGACAGCATTCCTCCTTTATCACATCCAGGAGTCTACCAAGTACCCTGCTCATGCAAACAAGCCTACTACGGTCAAACAGGAAGAACTGTGAATATCCGCATCAGCGAACATAAACGATACGTCCGGAATTATCATTATGGGAAGTCGGGCCTAGCAGACCATGCTCTGGATACCCCTGCACACAGGATCAACTGGAAAATCACAAAAGTACTACTCAGAAACCCGTATAAATCAGAGAGATTGTTCTTAGAGGCGACAGAAGCCCTAAAACACACTCCAAATCTCAACAAATATGGCTGTATTAACTTGCCGAAGATCTGGGAGACAGTCATATTAAGAAAAAACTAGCACTTTTCTAGGACTCTAGTAATATATCATAGTTTTTTTTTTTTTTTTTTCCAGATAGAGGGCGCCAAAATCAGGACTTTAGTCTTTGTGTTGCTGCTACAATTTTGTTTAAGTACACCATGTTGTTTTAGTCTCGCGTATTGTGACAAACAGTGTTTTTGTGCTCTGAAGATGCTGGTTATAATACCAGCGAAATATCAGCATCAAGTTAATAAATTAATTATTTACTTAGTTTCTGTGTTCTATTATACCATTAAAATAATAAACCACATGCCATTCCCTAACTAAACCCTACTTCTCCAATAGATGTACCAAGGCTGCACAAATGAAACACTGAACATTAACATTCCATAACTGGCTCAAATCAAGAATTTTACCCTCCTTTACAGCTTATACTGAAGCCCAAAATAGATTAAAAAATAAAAAAAAAATTTTAAAAAATCAATGCTTCCAAAACAGAATTCGAAAGAGCAAAATGCATGAAACTAGCAGTCTGTACAAACAGCAGTCAAACTTTCTGGTCTCTTGCCAAAGCAATTGGCCATAACTTCTGCCCAACACTATTCCCACCCTTATCAATACTCAGACGGCTCTACTGTATCATCACCCACAGAAAAAGCTAATCTTCTGGTTTCACACTTTGCTTCCAATGCATGCATAACTGACAATGGTAAATGTCCCCCAATCATTCCAGATGCCCAATATACAACTTTTTTGCAGAAAGAGATCAGAAAAATACTGTCCGAATTAGACACAAAAATGTCTCCTGGCCCTGATGGCATTCCTCCAATTGTTCTGAAAGTTTGTGCATCAGAAATGACTCCTATCCTATGTTCCCTGTGTATACTCTCTTACTTCACTGGTATCCCACTGCCTGGAAATTGGCCTATATTCAACCCATTCCCAAGAAAGGCGACGTCACTACCGTTCAACTACCACCCTATCTCGCTCACCTCAGTCCTGTCTAAAGTAATGGAAAATATTATCAATTCCCAATCTATAGTACATTAGGAATTGGGAATGCCTAATGTACTATAGATTGACACTGACTTGAAGGCACCCACCTAATAAACAGCTGCCAGTATGGATTCCATCACAGCCAATCAACAGAAGATCTGCTCACATATACTTCCTATCTTTAGCCAAATGCTATGGAGAAGTTTGGTGAATCTCAAGTGGGTGCACTCGATATCTCCAAAGCTTTTGACTGCGTCTGGCACAAAGGCTTACTATGCAAACTACCATTGTTTGGTCTGTCTAAAGACTTGTAGTTGGATTGCCAGCTTTCTGTCTTGATGCACACTATGTGTGATGGTAGATGATTCCTTGTCCTCTCACCATTCAATACTAGTTGTGAAACCCTGGTGCAACCCTCTTCTAGCTATACATCAATGACCTACTTCAGTTGACCACCAACCCAATCCACAGTTTTGCAGATGACAGCACACTGCACTCCTCCCTTTCACACAACTCACAGAACATTAACCATCACTACCCTCAATTCTTATCTCCAAACCATTCACTAATGGGATTCAGATAACCTCGTTAATTTCAATGCTAATAAAACCCAGTTCTGTCTTATTTCTCATAAAAAAGAACCATTTTTTCTTTGTATTATTTTTGACAATACCCAAATTTCAAGACAATTTAAGATTTTTCTTCTAGGAATTACCCTGACATCAAGCCTCTCCCGGCATAAACACAACCATTGCATCCTCAGCTTTAAAAAAAAATAGGATTTCTCTTTCACTCAAGACTTCACCCTGAACAGCTGTTAACCTTATACAAATCACAAATCCACACAGTATTCAATACAAATTTGTATTGAATACTGCTCTCACATATGGGGTGGGACCCTCTAAAAGCTCCCTCAAAATGCTTGACTCAATACAGAGGAGAGCAATTAGACTTATTAATGACCCATCTCTTATCAACTCACTCTCTCCACTTTTGTACAGAAGTTTGGTTTCTGCAATATGTATATTCTATAAATATTTCCATGGGAAATGCTCATCTGAAATAGCAGCCATAATTCCCTCACTTATTACTAAGCTCGTTGGCACACGTGCAGCAGCTGCTCAACATCCCTTCACAGTGCACCTTGAAACCCACAGAACAAGTTTCTCTTCATTCATCCCTGCAACTGCTGTGTTGTGGAACAGTCTTCCCCTTTCTGTGTTTCCGAAGGAATACAATATACAGTCTTCTAAATCAAATGTAAACAAGTTCCTCCTTTCCCAACCCACTACCCATATATGGTACTAATGTACTATAGGTTGATCAACCAACCTCTAGTGTATGGGCTCAAAATAACACACACACACACACACACACACACACACACACACACACACACACACACACACACACACACACACACACACACACACAGTAGAATCCACTTATTGTGATCACAGATAATATATTACCAATCGGCTATTGTCATCAAAATCAGTCAGTCCCAAAACACTATTTAAAATGATTCTTGTGTATGTTCCTATGTTGTATGTTTCCATGAAGATGGCAATATGACATTGCCGAAATATAGGAAGTATTTAATAAAGTTTGTTTAAATTATTATTCCAGTATACGCTGTAAATTCCTTTAATAATTTAATAGTCACCATTTAAAATGAATTAAAAACAATCCATCTATTACAGTCAAAGTTCCATTTATTGTTATCAAAATCCTCGAATGTTTAGCCTTTTGCATCTCAGAATTCTAAGAAATAAGGGTTAATCAGGAGAAAATTTGACAACGAACATTTGTCGAAATCTGACTTTTTTGTTAATCTTCCTTTAATCTTATATCTTCCAGGCAAACGCAGGTGGGTAATATTAATCGTTTTTTTAATTTTAATCTTCCAGACAAATGCAGGGGGTGAATAAATAGTTTAATTGTAATTTTTCAAGTTTATTTTTGTGCTCTCTTTCAATAAGTGAATTTGACTTTAAGTGCTCGTTAAAACAGCCCTTAGCATTATGGCAGAAGCAAGTAAAAAACGTAAAGATTTATCTTTTCAATAAAAGCAAAGAATTTTGGAGTGCTATGATAAGTTGCCCAAAATGAGTCAGCGTAGTGCAGCTGTACATTTAAAAGTTTCACAACAACTCATGTATAAAATCTTAAAAAACAGATCAAACTGAAACTTCAGCTCTTATTAATGAGAACATGGATCGGAAGCTAGACCGATCTGATAAGGATACTCAAGCTGAATCAGCATTAAAAATTTGGTTTAGTAATGTTTGTGAAAAGAATGCATTGATTAATGGGCCTTTGATGCATCAAAAGCAGAACTTGCAAAACAAAAAACAATGGGCAAAGAAAATTTAACTGCAACTTATAGATGGTTTAACAGGTGGAAAAAGCGAAAGAATATTGTGTACAAGTGTATTCATGGAGAAGAAAAAAGTGCTATTTTTTTATCAGCTGATGCATGGATTAAGATCTAGTGGCCAAACATTATTGCTGAATATTTTCCTGAGGATATTTACAATGCAAACAAAACAGGACTCTATTTTCATGCAATGCCTGAGCATACTTATTTGTTTAAAAAGAAAGTACTTAAGGATCTTCAAAAGAGGGAGTATTCTTTGCATATGAAAGTGAGAAACGAGAGCTCCTAGTGACTGGGAAAAGTAAAAATCCTTGGTGTTTAAAGGTATCAAAAGTTTTCTTGTCGACTACTGTTCTAGTGCAAACGCTTGGATGACTAATGACATTTTCAACAATTGGTTAGTTAAGTGGGATATTAAATTAAAGCAAAAAATTGTCTTGTTAGTAGACAACTGCACTGCACAAACAAACAGTTTATCATTAAAGAACATCAAAGTTGTTGACAGTGATGTTTTCTCCCTGGTGCAGGACACCACAGTGTACAGAGGATTTGAAATTGGAAGCAATCACTATTTAGTCTTGAGCAGGATAAAATTGAATTTCATATTGAAAAGAATAACATGTAAGAAAGTTTTAAAGCGAATAAAAGTTTAGCAGCTTTCAGATGTGAACTGTTGACTAAAATACACAAAGATTATTGAAGAAAACATGAAAGAGTTTGAGAACAGGAACCAAACCTTAGAGATTCAGTCAGAAAGGCATGTAGTGAGGTTGTCTGCAAGGATAGAAAAATCAGAACTCAATGGTGGACACAGGAAGTTAAAGCAGCAGTGAAGGAAAAGAAGAAAGCATATAAAAATTTCCTGGCAAATAAGTCAGCTTTTGCTCTTAGAGAATACAGAGACAAATGTAAGAAAGCTAAACACTGTGCAAAACTAGCTAAACAAAAGTTATGGGAGGACTTTGGCAAGAACATAGAAAATAAATATCAAGAAGGTGTTAAGATATTCTGGAGGTTATTGAAGAAACTTAGAAATTGGGGAAAGAGTGCTGTAAAAGGAGTTAGAGATGATAAAGGTGACATGAAAACAGGAAAAAAAGATATCCTTGACGTATGGAGTAATTACTTGGAAAAATTGCTAAATGAAACAAGCAGTGACAGCACAGTGGTAAAAAACACTCAACAGGCATACAGTCAGGAATACATATCCATACTTGAAGTAGAAAAAGCCACGAAAGGCTTGAAATGTAGAAAGGCAGCAGGAGTAGATGATATTCGACCAGAAATGCTGAAGTATGGTATTATAAGTCTTACAGTGGCTGCACTGCATATTTCAGAAAGCCTGCACAGAGGGCCGAATTCCTGATGATTGGAGTAGAGCTCTCATAGTGCCCATATATAAAAATTGAAATAAAGCTGAATGTGAGAATTAGAGAGGTATTTCCCTACTGAGTGTTCCTGGCAAGATCTATGCAAGTATACTCTTGAGAAACGGTTGAGAATAATTGTGGAAGAAAAGCTGGGTGAAGAACAAGCTAGGTTCAGGCCAAATAGAGGCTGTCAGGATCAGATCTTCACTTTACGACAAATAGTGGAGAAATCATGGGAATATAACAAAGATCATTATTTGAGTTTTGTCGATTTGGAAAAGGCATATGACAAGGTGCCAAGAGAGAAGCTATTCAATACGCTGCAGTTATATGGTGTCAATGGGGCATTATATCAAGCGATACTTAGTCTTTATTTGAGTTGTAAGTCAGCAGTTAGAATTGAAGGAAGTACAGGAAGATGGTTTAATGTTAAATCTGGTGTGAGACAAGGATGTACATTATCCCCTCTGTTATTCATTATCTATATGGATCACATTATGAAGGAAAGTGGTATTAAAGATGATATCAAAATTGGAGATGTTAATGTCAGCTCTTTGCTTTATGCGGATGATGTTATACTTCTAAATAAATCCGCTACAAGTCTGCAAGATTCTCTGACTAAATTGAATAACTGTAATAATAGATATGGTATGAAGGTCAGCAATAAAAAGACAAAGACAATGAAAATAGGCAGAATCATTGAAAATGTCAACTGTGTTGTGAATGGAGAACCTGTAGAACAAGTAAAACATTTTGGCTACTTAGGCACGATTTTTAGTGAAGATGGTAAATTAAATATAGAAATAGACAACAGAATCAGCAAAGCTGGTATGGTGGGAAGTCAATTGAATAAATTCATATGGAATAAGAGAGAAATTAGTCAGAACACTAAATTAGCTGTATACAAGACGGTGTTCAAACCAGTTTTAACTTATGGATCTGAGAGCTGGGTCAGAAGTAAAACACTTGACCAAAGACTAGAGACTGCAGATATGAGAGTCCTGAGAAAGATTAGAGGCATGAACAGATATCATATTGAAGCAATATCATATTAAAAATGAGGATAGTAGGAAAGAACTTGGCATTGTCAGCATCCAGGAATGCGTTAGCAGTGCTAATCTCAGTTGGTATGGTCATCACTTAAATAGAATGTGCAAGGAAAGATTAGCAAAACAAGTGTTCTTTGCCAGGTTGGCAAGAAAACGACCCAGAGGAAGACCAAGATATAGGTGGATTGATACGGTACAAAGTGCCTTAGACGATAGAAATATAAGATCTGATAATGTTGGAGTCTTGACAAGTAACAGACTGATTTGGAGGAAAATTGTAGATAGGAAGTTAGTAATGATGTAATTTTTTCATGTAGTACTATCATATCCCGTACACCCCTTGAGTGTACATGGGAGGAATTTGATCATGATGCTATGTAGTAAACCATCTTCCATAAAGTTTTAGGTCTCTTATGCTGATCACAGGTAGTTTAGGATAAGGCCTTGATTTTTTATTTTACTTTGTCAGACAAATGAGTCGTACAGGAGAAATTTGCATGAAGAAGCATATCAAGGACATTAATGAAGAAAAAAAAAAGCACTTAAATCATGCCTGCCTTATCACAGTACTAAGAAAATTTATCAGGTAATTTGAAGTCACTGAAATGACATGATGCCCAACTCAGTGCAATAAAAATCAAGGTCTTATCCTAAACCAACTTAGTGAGCACACATAAAAGGCATAAAAATTCTGGAACTAGATTATGACATATATTACATATCATAGATTAATAATGAAGCATGTGTGTTATTAAAACACTTAAGGAATAGAACAACGTAGTTAAGGATATAAATTAAATTAAACTTTAATAAATATTTTCCGATATTTCAGCAACGTCATGTTGCCATTTTCTAAAGGAACTTACAAAAAAGTTATGTGCACGTAGGCACTACAACATAGAAGCTGGGAATGAAGAGATGAAGCTATTGTTCTCCTAACAGTCCTGATGGTGTCCTCTAGCGGGCTAAGTAGATGTTCTTGGCCGTTGGGCTGAAGGTCTGCAGATGTAGGCCTTCCAAATTTGGGGCAGTCGCATACAACCAAATTTGTTGAGGTTTGGAGAATTTCTTAGGGCTGAGGCTGATTCCATAAAGAGTCTTTCAAATTTGTATTTGCTACGGTGTATCACTGTAGCTTTCTTCCACAGTATTCTGTGGCGTGTATCCAGAGCATGGTCCGCAAGCCCAGAATGACTATATTTGTGAAAACGGATGTAGTCCTTGTGTTCCGAAATTCTGATATTCGCTGTCCTGCCTGTTTGGCCAAAGTAAGACAGTTTACAACTGCAAGGGACCTGGTAAACACCAGGTAGGTCTAGGGGAAGTGGTTGGTCTTTAGTGGAGCGGATAAGGGATGCCAATTTTCTGTAAGGTTTGTAACAGGAGGTCAGGTCATGCTTTTTTAAGATTTTGGTAATCTTTTCCGAGGTGCCTCGGATGTAGGGAATGGTGATGGATTTAGAGTAATCCTTTTTTGGGGGTAGGATCTGTGGTTTGTAGGTAGGATCTGTAGGTAGGATCTGTAGTTTCTCAGCCAATGGCTAAATTTTCTAGCCAATGGCTAGAAAATTTAGCCATTGGCTGAGAAAGTGTTGAGGATGTGATTTAGTTCAGTGTTTAGGGCCAAGTCATTTGAACAGATTAGTTTAGCCCTGTTGTATAGTGTTTTCACTACTCCATATTGTTGTGAGGGGGGGGGGGGGTTGTTGGTGAATGTATCTGCCTGTATGGGTGGGTTTTCTGTAAACTGAGAAAACCAAGGATCCATTAGGCTGGCGGGTGACTAGCGTGTCTAGGAAAGGGAGGCTGTTGTTTTCCTCTTTTTCCAGAGTGAATTTGATTCTGGGGTGTTGGTTGTTTAAGTGTGTTAAGAAGGAGAGAAGTGTTTCAGAGCCATGTGGCCAAATAGCGAACACATCATCAACGTAGCGAAGCCATATGGTTGGTTTTTGTGGGGAAGAGGCTAAGGCTTTTTCTTCAAAGGTCTCCATAAAGAAATTGGCCAAGGGTGGGGAGAGTGGTGAACCCATGGCTGTTCCCTCTATTTGTTTGTAGAATTTTCCCTGCCAAACAAAATAGCCTGAGTTCATTGTGAACTGAAATATCGGGAGAAAATTTAGCTTGGATTAGCTCTAAAGTTTCCTTGAGTGGGACATTTGTAAATAAAGAGGACACATCAAAGCTGACCATTATGTCAGTATGTTGGAGTGTAAGGTTTTCTATGCTGGCTTTGAAATGGGCTGAGTTTTTTATGTGTGATGGTGTGTTGCCAGTATAGTGTGTGAGCTCTTTGGCCAAATGTTTAGCTAATTTGTATGTGGGGGAATCAATGCCATCCACTATGGGACGTAATGGCACATTTTCTTTCTGTATTTTTGGGAGTCTGTAAATACGGGGGGGGGGGGGGTTATAGAGTTAAACGGCTTTAATCTGTTGGTAACTTCTACAGGCCAAGAAGTGACTCTCTTAAGAAGCCTGTGAAGTTTTCTAATTTGAGAGTTGGTGGGATTGTAATTGATAAGGAGGTAAGTGGCCCGATCTAATAGAAGAGCATTCAGCTTACCTGTGTAGTCCTTTTGGTTAAGTACTACAGTTGCATTTCCCTTATCCGCTTTGGTGATAACTAATTCTTTATTCTTCATTTCCTGTAGAGCTTTATATTCCTTGTTTGATATGTTGGTTTTTGGTGGTCTTGCTTTGGAAAGGACACAGGCTACATCCAGTCTTACACTGTTGGCGACTTGATGTGGAAGGTGGCGGATTCCGCGCTCGATCTGGATCATAATATCCTCACTAGGTATTTTATTGGGAGCAATGGTGAAGTTGTGTCCACGTGACAGCGCGTTGAGTGCTTCAGGCTTCAGGGTGACTGAAGAAAGGATGATTACTGTGTTGGTAGCAGGTTTTGGAAAGACGGTAGAGTTCTTTTTTAATTTTTCAAACTTTTTCATCTGTCGGCCTCGTATTTTTTTAAATTCTTTTTTGGCAGCGGTACATGAGACGTCATGTAAAATCGACCAAAGTTCGTGGTTCAAAGTGCGCGAAAGCTCATCTTCGACGGCACGAATAGCTTCGTTAATGTCCGCTAAGAGCGACCGCGTGGCGGTGATTTGTTCGCGTAGCAACGGGTAGCTAGCGCGGTTATATATTCGGAGAGCTTTTTGTGACACAAACCGGTGCTTAAATTTTACACAGTTCAGGATTAACTTTATTATCCCGGCAGCGTTTCAGGAATGCTAGTGGGTGATGTTGATTCTCGTAGACAGGCTTATGCGTTGGTTATGCTTTATTAAAACACTTAAGGAATAGAACAATTAAGTAGTTAAGGGCAGGACAGCGAATATCAGAATTTTGGATCGGAAGCTAGACCGATCTGATAAGGATACTCAAGCTGAATCAGCATTAAAAATTTGGTTTAGTAATGTTTGTGAAAAGAATGCATTGATTAATGGGCCTTTGATGCATCAAAGTTCTGCTTTGATATAATGCCCCATTGACATCATATAACTGCAGCGTATTGAATAGCTTCTCTCTTGGCACCTTGTCATATGCCTTTTCCAAATCGACAAAACTCAAATACAGATCTTTGTTATATTCCCATGATTTCTCCACTATTTGTCGTAAAGTGAAGATCTGATCCTGACAGCCTCTATTTGGCCTGAACCCAGCTTGTTCTTCCACAATTATTCTCAACCGTTTCTCAAGAGTATACTTGCATAGATCTTGCCAGGAACACTCAGTAGGGAAATACCTCTCTAATTCTCACATTCAGCTTTATTTCCATTTTTATATATGGGCACTATGAGAGCTCTACTCCAATCATCAGGAATTCGGCCCTCTGTGCAGGCTTTCTGAAATATGCAGTGCAGCCACTGTAAGACTTTTATAATACCATACTTCAGCATTTCTGGTCGAATATCATCTACTCCTGCTGCCTTTCTACATTTCAAGCCTTTCGTGGCTTTTTCTACTTCAAGTATGGATATGTATTCCTGACTGTATGCCCGTTGAGTGTTTTTTACCATTGTGCTATCACTGCTTGTTTCATTTAGCAATTTTTCAAAGTAATTACTCCATACGTCAAGGATATCTTTTTTTCCTGTTTTCATGTCACCTTCATCATCTCTAACTCCTTTTACAGCACTCTTTCCTGCATTTCTAAGTTTCTTCAATAACCTCCAGAATATCTTAACACCTTCTTGATATTTATTTTCCATGTTCTTGCCAAAGTCCTCCCATAACTTTTGTTTAGCTAGTTTTACACAGTGTTTAGCTTTCTTACATTTGTCTCTGTATTCTCTAAGAGCACAAGTTGACTTATTTGCCAGGAACTTTTGATATTCTTTCTTCTTTTCCTTCACTGCCTCTTTAACTTCCTGTGTCCACCAGGGAGTTCTGATTTTTTTATCCTTGCAGACAACCTCACCACATGCCTCTCTGGCAGAATTAGTCAATGTTTTCTTCAGAGTTTGCCACTGAATCTCCAAGGTTTGATTCCTGTTCTCAAACTCTTTCATTTTTTTTTTCAATAATCTTTCTGTATTTTAGTCTACAGTTCACATCTGAGAACTGCTCAACTTTAATTCGCTTTAAAACTTTCTTACATGTTATTCTTTTCAATATGAAATTCAATTTTATCCTGCTCAAGACTAAATAGTGATGACTTCCAATTTCAAATCCTCTGTACCCTCTGGTGTCCTGCACCAGGGAGAAAACATCACTATCAACAGTAACATAGTCAACGAGACTTTTCTTATTCCTTGCCTCTTCTCTCCATGTGAATTTGCGTACATTTTTTGTATGTTGGAACATGGTGTTAATAATAACCAGTCCATGTCCTGAGCAGAAATCCAACAGATATTTGCCATTATTATTAGCTTTGCTCTTTTCTCCAAATTTTCCCAAAATATTTTTGTATGTCTCACAATCATTTCCTACTCTGCTATTTAGATCCCCAACAAGGACCAACTTTTCCTTTTTCATTGTGTCAGTTGCTTTTTCTAAAGCCTCAAAAAATTCCTCCACTTCTACCTTAGTAGAACCTTCTGTGGGACCATAGCCACAAATAAGTCTCATTGTCCAGTTCCCCATTCTCGTATTTGCCCACGTCACTCTACTTGAGACTGAATGCCATTCAAGAAGATTAGCCTCTTATTTTGTGTTGAATACTATGGCTACTCCTTCTTTTCCTTGATTGTCATTGCCTGAATATAACATTTTGTATTTATTGCTCAGAAAGATCTCACCAGTTTTGGTCTTTTTTGTTTCAGTCACCCCTATTATGTCAATCTGGTACTTATCTAATTCCTCAGCTAGCTCCATTTCTTTGCCATTCAGGCTTCTTACGTTGATAGTACCGATCTTTAACTCTGGTGATGTTGAGTTGGGGTTTGTTTTCAGATTTGTTCCAGTAGCTGACTTTTCGCTGTTCGCCCTGGTTCCCTGGCGAAAACAATGGGGGCCTTGTTTAACTGGGCGACGCTCTAGCCGGCATGAAATTTTGTCATGTTTTACCATCATTTTTTATTTTGGTTAATTATTAATTTTGGTTAATTATTAATCTATGCTACATAGCATAAATTAATATTTAATAAATAAATACTAATGTGGAATTAATAAAATGATTTTACTTTCATACAT